>NC_079193.1:331431538-331633300 GCF_029499605.1 Hyla sarda
AGCATATCAAGAAACTGTAAAAAGCTGTTTGATCAGGGCAATTCTAAACTATTTAATAACTTTTTTTTGGGAGGGGGAGTTGACTACAGGGTCCTCTTTAAAGAGAACCTACCACTACTTTTTATCACCTGTAACCCATAGCCATTTTAGCTGTACATAAGTAAGCGCAACTGTCATGAAATCTGGGTGCAATAACCTGCACAAAGCCTTTGTACTGTGTGCAGGTGATGGGTATAGCAATGTTTTTACCTAATATTTGCAGGCTTTCATGACCCCAAAAAATTCTTTTGATCAAAGCCACTGACGGTCGGATAGGCGTGGCGCGAGGTACGCGATGCCACTCCCACCCCCTGTATGTCAGTGATGGGACCGCTGTGTGATTGACATACAGCTCCCAGCGTATGCGCCCTTCAGCTAATCTAACATGCGCGCTGCTGCGTGTCGTCCAGCAAGCGCTCGCTCCCCCAGCCATTTTCCTCCGCAGAGCTAGCTCGATGACATGCAGCAGCGTGCACGTTAGATTAGCTGAAGAGCGCATGCACTAGACCTGTGTGTCAATCACACTGACATACAGGGGGTGGGAGTGGCGGCGGGGCATCGCGTACCTCGCGACACGCCTATCCGACTGTCAGTGGCTTTGATCAAAATAATTTTTTGGGGTCATGAAAGCCTGCAAATATTATGTAAAAACATTGCTATACCCACCAATTGCACATAGTACAAAGGCTGTGTGCAGGTTATTGCACCCAGATTTCATGACAGTTGCGCTTTAATGCCATGTTTCTAGACACCGTTTTCACTAGATCGTCCCATGTTTTCAAAGGTAATAAAGTCTTTTTTTCCCCCCACCTTATCCACCTTTTTCCTGGAAAATGCATAGTCCAGTGCTAAGTGTAAACAGTAATACCAGATCCTAGCACCAGATGGTGCTGCTGAAACACTAAAACATGTCATATTCTGTATTTTCCCAAATATATTTGTTTAGAACCCTTTCTACAGTACTGGGAAATCCTAAACTCTGTAAGAATCCATGTAAATAGGATTCGTCTTAGACTTGCTGGAGGATGGGGTGTTGTTTTTCTTTAGTTTTAACTATGGTTAACTTCTTGGAATCATACGTTTTAAATAGGCCTGGAAAGCATCATAACAATGAAACTTCCTTTTATAATCTATGTATATAATTATAGAGTTTATCAGATTTCACAGGTGGTAATACAGTATAGTATATGGTCATTTTTTGTTTGTATGGAAACCAGGTTCACTATTAGGCCATGTTCACACGGCAGAATGTCCGTGCAGAATTCCGTATGAACCATCCACACGGACATTCCGCAGCAGCAGATTCCCATTCATTTCAATGGGATTCTGCTTCTCTGTTCACATAGCAGAATTTTCGCAACAGCAACATCTGCCGCGGAAATCCTGATTCCGGCGTCTGCAAAAACATTGTACATGTTCAATGTTTTTGCGTATACTGCAAGGAAATGCATTGCCGTCTAGATGACTGCGCATTTCCGAGCGGTCCTAGCGGCATGTGCGTTCTGCCGGCGCTCCTCTGTCTGTGGAATGTCTGCACGAAAATTTTCCATGCAGACATTCAACAGTGTGAACATAGCCTTAGGTTGGGTTTGTGATGTGTCAGAATGTTAAAGGGGTACTCCGGTGAAAACCTTTTTTCTTTTAAATCAACTGGTGGCAGAAAGTTAAACATATTTGTAAATTACTTCTATTAAAACATCTTAATCCTTCCAGTACTTATTAGCTGCTGAATGCTACAGAGGAAATTCCTTTCTTTTTGGAACACTGATGACATCACGAGCACAGTGCTCTCTGCTGACATCTCTGTCCATTTTAGCAATCATGCATAGCAGATGCATAGCAGATGCATAGCAGATGTATGCTAAGGGCAGCATGGTGGCTCAGTGGTTAGCACTGCTGCCTTGCAGTGCTGGGGACTTGGGTTCAAATCCCACTAAGGACAACAATAAATAAAGCATTATTATTATTATAATAACGTCAGCGGAGAGCAGTGTGTTCGTGATGTCATCAGAGAGCATTCCAAAAAGAAAAGAATTCAGCAGCTAATAAGTACAGGAAGGATTAAGATTTTTTTATAGAAGTAATTTACAAATATGTTTAACTTTCTGCCACCAGTTTATTTAAAAGAAAAAAGGTTTTCACTGGAGTACCCCTTGTCCATTCTTTTTGCATTTTTGATGCGTTTTTCTGCAAATTTGCTGAAATCGCTGTTAAATTTTACTGTGATTTGTCCAAGCATGGTTAAATAGTGTCATTTTTGCCCCAATTCGGTCAAAGTCACCACGAAATTGCTGAAAACCCCCCTCAAAAATGGCAAATAACCGCATGGTGTGAACACAGCCTTATCAAGGTTTCAGATTTGGTTCATTGCATTTGAATCCCTTTTTTTAAATTTTTTTTTTACCTCAGAATTGCATTTTCTCCCTCACTAGCTCTTAGTGTCTTTAGATACATGACTTCCAGCTCCTGGGCACAGTGCGAAATCTATAACAGGGTAAATCACCTGCCAAGTAGTGACATACTCGTACTTTAGTGCCAAGGACTGAATTGGATCTGCCAGGAAAGAAAGAAAGATGTACCTGCAGGTCACAGGGCTGAGCCGAGCAACATGGTGTCTCTGTGACTCTGCGTACTGGAGAACTGTTTCCCAGCCATTGCGCCTTTAGCTGTCGTAAAACTACAACTCCCAGCATGCCTGGACAGCCTTCGGCAATAACATAGGACACGTTCTGTCTGGAGATTTCCTATTTATTCTGTAACCTCGATGGGCCGCCCTCTCTATCAGTCAATCTCCATAGCAATCTATATGTCGGTTTTATTTATTCATACAGATTCCTGGAGCTGCAGAGCATTAAGCCGGACACAATAACAGATTATGCATCTAGAATTTCTCACCAACTGTTCCCATCTGATGTGGATTCCTTGTGGCGGCAGATTTACTTGTACAGACAAATCCTATTGTGCAATTTGTGGTTAATCAGTTTTTCTGACTTAACTCCTTGTGTTTTATGGGGAGAGACGCTAAAGACACACAATGAGGCCGCAACCTTAAAAGCGTGAGACTAATGAATATTATCTAACTGGATTTGTTACCCAACGTCACCCGCTGTGTCTTCTTCTAGCTGCAGGTTTTGTAACCTACTTGTTAGTATCTGTCGTGGTGTGAGGGAAGTCATCTTGTTATACGTTTTCATACATTCTTTTATATACTCCTTTTTCTTTATTTTATACTCCATCTTGTATATCATCAGCCATGTTGTCTATAATCCGCCATCTTGTTTGTACTTTTTCATTATGAACTGATCATGAACTTCATTAGTAATTATCAAGGTTACAATTGCTGAGCTTAGAAGGAAAGCTTCAAGGCCTTCAGTTTTGAGGCCTCACACATATCCTCCTACTGCTTAGAGATAAGACACATCTCTTTGTAGCCATTAGAGATGAGCGAACTTACAGTAAATTCGATTCGTCACGAACTTCTCGGCTCGGCAGTTGATGACTTATCCTGCGTAAATTATTTCAGCCTTCAGGTGCTCCGGTGGGCTGGAAAAGGTGGATACAGTCCTAGGAAAGAGTCTCCTAGGACTGTATCCACCTTTTCCAGCCCACCGGAGCACCTGAAAGCTGAACCAATTTATGCAGGATAAGTCATCAACTGCCGAGCCGAGAAGTTTGTGACGAATCGAATTTACTGTAAGTTGGCTCATCTCTAGTAGCCATGTATAATTTGGCAGTGTGCCATCCTTTCTTGCATAAGTATCATGGGAGCAAACGGAGCGGGGGAACCCCTGGCGTAGTGGCGCCTTGACGGGGGTTTTAGTGGCCCTTCCAGATGTTAGTAAGGGGTAATGTGGTTGGAGGTATATTGCAAGGGAATGGGGGTTAAAGGGTTAAATGGCTGCTGCTCCTTTAAGGGACAGTAGCAGGTGGCTCGAGAGTGGGGTGAAAGGGAGGTCATCTGGAGGGGAGGGGGAGGGGTGTATATAGGGGGGTGCTCCAGGGGGGGAGGGTACTCACAAATCGGCGTGTAGAAGCGAGAAGAAGGCCCCGCCCGCCCGCCCTCTTTTAAACGCTTGGTGGGTGGGAGGTATGTGAAAGGGTCCCGGGGGAGTTAGTAGTTTGAAAGATAAATGTTTGAGATGGTTCAATTGGGCCTCCTGGTGGTGGTTCTGGGCCTCAGGAGTTGGAGGGATTGTGCAGAAGGTTACTGGGGTGCCCCGGGGCCAGGGGTAAGAAGGGTGTTGCACAAATCCGGTTGGGGGAGGGGAGTGCCCTCCAGTTTGGTTATGTTTATATGTAAATATTCAAATGTTATTTATTGATTTGTTAAATAAATGGGCCACACGGCCCAATTTTCCCACAGCAGGTGTCAGTGTCTTTTCTATTGGGTGAAGGGGTTGTTACTTGGTTAAGAGTTGGTTAGATAGGAAGGGATGTATCTAAAATCCCATCCAGTCATGCTTTTTGTAGTAAACGTCAGAAGAGTCTGTATACAGCTGGAGTCTGTGTCCTTCTTCCACCAGGCCTGGTCATTTATAACTATTGATTTGGAATCAAACAACATATTGAAGGAATCCATTGAATTCCCTATCAATTTGGCGTCCCAGGGTGGGCTCGAAGATGAGTGAAAAAGCCGCATTACCGAACCTTCGGACCTCGAGGAGGAGCAGTGACACCTGGAACTACAGATAAATAAAAAAGCTGTAGGGTAAGACTTTATCTTGCCACCTCTATCTGTGTTTCCCGGGCTACCCTGCTCCTATGTCCGAGGGGGTAGGTATGCATGCTTTCAGTATAATGTTTTTCCTTCGAGTCAAAAGAACCCTTTATAGAGGATATGTTGTTTTAGTAATACAGTGGTCCCTCAACATACGATGGTAATCCGTTCCAAATGGAACATCGTTTGTTGAAACCATCGTATGTTGAGGGATCCGTGCAATGCAAAATATAGGACAGTGGTCTACAACCTGTGGACCTCCAGATGTGGCAAAACTACAACACCCAGCATGCCCGGACAGCTGTCCGGGCATGCTGGGAGTTGTAGTTTTGCCACATCTGGACGTCCGCAGGTTGAATACCACTGGTATTAAAGGTTGTACTCACGTGCCCCCGCCGCTCCGGACCGTCACCGCTGCCCTGGATGTCACTGTCCATCGCTGTCGCTGCGTCCCCGGGGTGTCCCCGACACTCCCGCAAGGCCTCTGCTTCCCCGGCAACCTCGCTCTCCGTCGCCGCCATCACGTCGCTACGCACGCCGCTCCTATTGGATGACGGGATGGCGTGCGCAGCGGCGTGATGATGACGATGGAGAGCGCCCACGATGCAGAGGATCCCGAAGAGGACGCGCCGGAGCCCTGAGGACAGGTAAGTGATCGTCAGCAGACCACACGGGGCACCATAAACGGCTATCCGGTGGCAGCTGACCAAGGGGTGTTATGCTGAGGGCACAACACCTGTGCGTATGTGGGAGGAAAAGAGACGGATTCCGCAGCTCCAGGTTCCCTTCGGATCCACAGGTCACCGGTAATCAAATAAACATCTAAAAGTGCTCGTGCAGGAGCAAAATGGGAACTTCTAATCCGGGCACAGGAATCATAGAGGACCGGACCAATGGTGAAATAGGAACGTAACTTTATTGCAGAAACATGCAACGCATAAAATAAGCGTTTCATGATAAAGAGCCCGGTTTGGGCTAGAAACACTTATTTTATGCGTTGCATGTTTCTACAATAAAGTACCATTCCTATTTCACCATTGGTCTGGTCCTCTCTGATTCCTGCGCCCAGATTAGAAGTTCCCATTTTGGTCCTGCACGAGCACTTTTAGATGTTCATAATATAAAAAAGGGAGGTAAGGAGTTAAGAAGGAAGTCAGGATGTGATAGTGATGGAATACTGAGTAATCAGCATTTAAAAGACAGAGAGTTATGGGAAATGTTGGCAAGTGAAGTTCAATAAAAACTAAGTGAAGAAAATGGGAAGTTATAGGCAGAAGCTTTCTGTGAAGTGTATGTGCATTTATGTTATTGCGAAGTCTGGAATATTGTCTACTGTATGTACTGCACACGTTATACCTAACATGCTACATTTTTAAGTGAATCTTATATTTCTATGGTAATGGAAGATGTAAAATCAAACTTCTTTTTCCGATCTCTTATGCGAGGTAGGATACATGTTTAACCCCATGCCGCAGTTCATTAACGTCCATCTGCGGCTCCCGAGGTATGAAGTGCGCTCAGCAGGTGAGCGCGCATCATACCGGTGGGTCCCGGTTGCTATAAGCAACCGGGACCCACGGCTAATGCCGGACATCGCCGATCGAGCTGATGTCCAGCATTAACCCTTTAGACACGGCAATCAAACTTGATCGCCGCATCTAAAACGAAAGTAAACACTGCTGGTTAGCTCAGTGGTGCTGTTCGGGACCACCACGGTGAAATCGCGGCATCCCGAACAGCTTGCAGGACGCAAGGAGGATCCCTACCTGCCTCCTCGCTGTCTGATCGCCGAATGACTGCTCTGTGCCTGAGATGCAGGCAGGAGCAGTCAAGCGGCAGAAATACTGATCAATGCTATGCTACGGCATAGCATTAAACAGTATGGGAGATCAATGTAATGGATGTTATAGTCCCCTATGGGAGCTATAACATTGTGAAAAAAAAAAAAAAGTTAATAAAGATTATTTAACCCCTCCCCTAATAAAAATTTGAATCACCCGCCTTTTCCCATTTAAAAAAAAAAACAGTGTAAATAAAAATAAACATATGTGGTATCGTCACGTACGTAAATGTCCGAACTATAAACATGTATAGTTAATTAAACCACATGGTCAATGGCGTACGTGCCAAAAAATTCCAAAGTCCAAAATAGCGTATTTTTGGTCAGTTTTTATAGCATGAAAAAATGAATAAAAAGCGATCAAAAAGTCCTATCAATACAAAAATTGTACCGCTAAAAACTTCAGATCACGGTATAAAAGATGAGCCGTCATACCGCCCTGTATGCATAAAAATAAAAAAGTTATAGGGGTCAGAATATGACAATTTTAAACATATTAATTTTCATGCATGTAGTTATGATTTTTTCCAGAAGTGCGACAAAATCAAACCTATATAAGTAGGGTATCATTTTAACCGTATGGACCTACAGAATAATGATAAGGTGTAATTTTTACTGAAAAATGTACTGCGTAGAAATGGAAGCCCCAAAAGGTACAAAATGGCGTTTTTTGTTAAATTTTTTCGCACAATGATTTTTTTTTTTTGGTTTCGACATAGATTTTTGGGTAAAATTACTGATGTCATTACAAAGTAGAATTGTAGAAAAGTAGAAATCTGTAAAAATTTCTGGCACCAGTTGATTTAAAAAAAAATAAAAAATTTCAGCGCATTAACCCTTTAACTCACCTTCCTTGCTATCTCGTAGCCTCCAGTATTAGGATGCTATGTCTGCAGCCTGTTACGCCGAGCGCTCCGGGTCCCCGCTCCTCCCCGGAGCGCTCGCTACACTCCTCTCACTGCAGCGCTCCGGTCGGTTCCACGGACCCGGGGCGCTGCGATACCGCCTCTGGCCGGGATGCGATTCGCGATGCGGGTAGCGCCCGCTCGCGATGCGCACCCCGGCTCCCGTACCTGACTCGCTCTCCGTCAGTTCTGTCCCGGCGCGCGCGGCCCCGCTCCCTAGGGCGCGCGCGCGCCGGGTCTTTGCGATTTAAAGGGCCACTGCGCCGCTGATTGGCGCAGTGGTTCCAATTAGTGTTTACACCTGTGCACTTCCCTATATCACCTCACTTCCCCTTCACTCCCTCGCCGGATCTTGTTGCCTTAGTGCCAGTGAAAGCGTTTCCTTGTGTGTTCCTAGCCTGTGTTCCAGACCTCCTGCCGTTGCCCCTGACTACGATCCTTGCTGCCTGCCCCGACCTTCTGCTACGTCCGACCTTGCTTCTGTCTACTCCCTTGTACCGCGCCTATCTTCAGCAGCCAGAGAGGTTGAGCCGTTGCTAGGGGATACGACCTGGTCACTACCGCCGCAGCAAGACCATCCCGCTTTGCGGCGGGCTCTGGTGAAAACCAGTAGTGACTTAGAACCGATCCTCTAGCACGGTCCACGCCAATCCCTCTCTGGCACAGAGGATCCACTATCTGCCAGCCGGCA
This sequence comes from Hyla sarda, assembly GCF_029499605.1. Lineage (NCBI taxonomy): Eukaryota > Metazoa > Chordata > Amphibia > Anura > Hylidae > Hyla > Hyla sarda. Next base: position 331,439,731 of record NC_079193.1, read on the forward strand.
TCGTGACAGTAGATCCGGCCATGGATCCCGCTGAAGTTCCTCTGCCAGTTGTCGCTGACCTCACCACGGTGGTCGCCCAGCAGTCACAACAGATTGCGCAACAAGGCCAACAGCTGTCTCAACTGACTGTTATGCTACAACAGTTACTACCACAGCTCCAGCAACCATCTCCTCCGCCAGCTCCTGTACCTCCTCCGCAGCGAGTGGCCGCTTCTGGACTACGACTATCCTTGCCGGATAAATTTGATGGGGACTCTAAGTTTTGCCGTGGCTTCCTTTCCCAATGTTCATTACACTTGGAGATGATGTCGGACCAGTTCCCCACTGAAAGGTCTAAGGTGGCTTTCGTAGTCAGCCTGCTGTCTGGAAAAGCCCTGGCTTGGGCCACACCGCTCTGGGACCGCAATGACCCCGTCACTGCCTCTGTACACTCCTTCTTCTCGGAAATTCGAAGTGTCTTTGAGGAACCTGCCCGAGCCTCTTCTGCTGAGACTGCCCTGTTGAACCTGGTCCAGGGTAATTCTTCCGTTGGCGAGTATGCCGTACAATTCCGTACTCTTGCTTCTGAATTATCCTGGAACAATGAGGCCCTCTGCGCGACCTTTAAAAAAGGCCTATCCAGCAACATTAAAGATGTTCTGGCCGCACGAGAAATGCCTGCTAATCTTCATGAACTTATTCACCTAGCCACTCGCATTGACATGCGTTTTTCCGAAAGGCGTCAGGAGCTCCGCCAAGATAAGGACTCTGTTCGCACGAGGCGTTTCTTCTCCTCGGCTCCTCTCTCCTCTGGTTCCCTGCAATCTGTTCCTGTGCCCCCCGCCGTGGAGGCTATGCAGGTCGACCGGTCTCGCCTGACATCTCAAGAGAGGACACGACGCCGCATGGAGAACCTCTGCCTGTACTGTGCTAGTACCGAACACTTCCTGAGGGATTGTCCTATCCGTCCTCCCCGCCTGGAAAGACGTATCCTGACTCCGCACAAAGGTGAGACAATCCTTGATGTCCACTCTGCTTCTCCACGTCTTACTGTGCCTGTGCGGATGTCTGCCTCTGCCTTCTCCTTCTCTTCTGTGGCCTTCTTGGACTCTGGATCTGCAGGAAATTTTATTTTGGCCTCTCTCGTCAACAGGTTCAACATCCCAGTGACCAGTCTCACCAGACCTCTTTACATCAATTGTATAAACAATGAAAGATTGGACTGTTCCATACGTTTCCGCACGGAGCCCCTTCTAATGAGCATCGGATCTCATCACGAGAGGATTGAACTTTTGGTCCTCCCCAATTGCACCTCGGAGATTCTCCTTGGACTTCCCTGGCTTCAACTTCATTCCCCAACCCTGGATTGGTCCACTGGGGAGATCAAGAGTTGGGGGCCCTCTTGTTCCAAGGACTGTCTAAAACCGGTTCCCAGTAACCCTTGCCGTAACTCTGTGCTTCCTCCAGTAACCGGTCTCCCTAAGGCCTATATGGACTTCGCGGATGTTTTCTGCAAAAAACAAGCGGAGACTCTACCTCCTCACAGGCCTTATGATTGTCCTATCGACCTCCTCCCGGGCACTACTCCACCCCGGGGCAGAATTTATCCTCTCTCTGTCCCAGAGACTCTTGCCATGTCTGAATACGTCCAGGAGAATCTAAAAAAGGGCTTTATCCGTAAATCCTCCTCTCCTGCCGGAGCCGGATTTTTCTTTGTGTCCAAAAAAGATGGCTCTCTACGTCCTTGCATTGACTACCGCGGACTTAATAAAATCACGGTTAAGAACCGCTACCCCTTACCCCTCATCTCTGAACTCTTTGATCGCCTCCAAGGTGCCCACATCTTTACTAAATTGGACTTAAGAGGCGCCTATAACCTCATCCGCATCAGAGAGGGGGATGAGTGGAAAACAGCATTTAACACCAGAGATGGACACTTTGAGTATCTGGTCATGCCCTTTGGCCTGTGCAACGCCCCTGCTGTCTTCCAAGACTTTGTTAATGAAATTTTTCGTGATCTGTTATACTCCTGTGTTGTTGTATATCTTGATGATATCCTAATTTTTTCGACCAATCTAGAAGAACACCGCCAGCATGTCCGTATGGTTCTTCAGAGACTTCGTGACAATCAACTCTATGCTAAAATTGAGAAATGTCTGTTTGAATGCCAATCTCTTCCTTTTCTAGGATACTTGGTCTCTGGCCAGGGACTACAAATGGATCCAGATAAACTCTCTGCCGTCTTAGATTGGCCACGCCCCTCCGGACTCCGTGCCATCCAACGCTTTTTGGGGTTCGCCAATTATTACAGGCAATTTATTCCACATTTTTCTACCATTGTGGCTCCTATTGTGGCTTTAACCAAAAAAAATGCCGATCCCAAGTCTTGGCCTCCTCAAGCGGAAGACGCCTTTAAACGACTCAAGTCTGCCTTCTCTTCGGCTCCCGTGCTCTCCAGACCTGACCCATCTAAACCCTTCCTATTGGAGGTTGATGCCTCCTCAGTGGGAGCTGGAGCTGTCCTTCTACAAAAAAACTCTTCCGGGCATACTGTTACTTGTGGGTTTTTTTCTAGGACCTTCTCTCCGGCGGAGAGGAACTACTCCATCGGGGATCGAGAGCTTCTAGCCATTAAATTAGCACTTGAGGAATGGAGGCATCTGCTGGAGGGATCAAGATTTCCAGTTATTATTTACACCGATCACAAGAACCTCTCATACCTCGAGTCTGCCCAGCGGCTGAATCCTCGTCAGGCCAGGTGGTCTCTGTTCTTTGCCCGATTTAATTTTGAAATTCACTTTCGGCCTGCTGATAAGAACATTAGGGCCGATGCTCTCTCTCGTTCCTCAGATGCTTCTGAAATTGAACTCTCTCCTCAACACATCATTCCTCCTGACTGCCTGATTTCCACTTCTCCAGCCTCCATCAGGCAAACTCCTCCAGGAAAGACCTTTGTTTCTCCACGCCAACGCCTCGGAATCCTCAAATGGGGTCACTCCTCCCATCTCGCAGGTCATGCGGGCATCAAGAAATCTGTGCAACTCATCTCTCGCTTCTATTGGTGGCCGACTCTAGAGACTGATGTGGTGGACTTTGTGCGAGCCTGCACTATCTGTGCCCGGGATAAGACTCCTCGCCAGAAGCCCGCTGGTTTTCTTCTTCCTCTGCCTGTTCCCGAACAACCTTGGTCTCTGATTGGTATGGATTTTATTACTGACTTACCCCCATCCCATGGCAACACTGTTATTTGGGTGGTCGTTGATCGATTCTCCAAAATGGCACATTTCATCCCTCTTCCTGGTCTTCCTTCAGCGCCTCAGTTGGCTAAACAATTTTTTGTACACATTTTTCGTCTTCACGGGTTGCCTACGCAGATTGTCTCGGATAGAGGCGTCCAATTTGTGTCTAAATTCTGGAGGGCTCTCTGTAAACAACTCAAGATTAAATTAAATTTTTCTTCTGCATACCATCCTCAATCCAATGGACAAGTAGAAAGAATTAACCAGATCTTGGGTGACTATTTACGACATTTTGTTTCCTCCCGCCAGGATGACTGGGCAGATCTTCTACCTTGGGCCGAATTCTCGTATAATTTCAGAATCTCTGAATCTTCCTCCAAATCCCCGTTTTTCGTGGTGTACGGCCGTCACCCTCTTCCCCCCCTCCCTACCCCCTTGCCCTCTGGTCTGCCCGCTGTGGATGAAATTTCTCGTGATCTTTCCATCATATGGAGAGAGACCCAAAATTCTCTCTTACAGGCTTCTTCACGCATGAAGAGATTCGCGGATAAGAAAAGAAGAGCTCCTCCCATCTTTTCCCCTGGAGACAAGGTATGGCTCTCCGCCAAATATGTCCGCTTCCGTGTCCCTAGCTATAAGTTGGGACCACGCTATCTTGGTCCTTTCAAGATTTTGCGCCAGATTAATCCTGTCTCTTACAAACTTCTTCTTCCTCCTTCTCTTCGTATTCCTAATGCCTTTCATGTTTCTCTTCTTAAACCACTTATCATTAACCGTTTCTCTCCCAAATCTGTTCCCCCCACTCCTGTCTCCGGCTCCTCGGACATCTTCTCCGTCAGAGAAATTTTAGCATCGAAAAAGGTCAGAGGGAAAACCTTCTTTTTAGTGGATTGGGAGGGTTGTGGTCCAGAAGAGAGGTCCTGGGAACCTGAGGACAATATCCTGGACAAAAGTCTGGTCCTCAGGTTCTCAGGCTCCAAGAAGAGGGGGAGACCCAAGGGGGGGGGTACTGTTACGCCGAGCGCTCCGGGTCCCCGCTCCTCCCCGGAGCGCTCGCTACACTCCTCTCACTGCAGCGCTCCGGTCGGTTCCACGGACCCGGGGCGCTGCGATACCGCCTCTGGCCGGGATGCGATTCGCGATGCGGGTAGCGCCCGCTCGCGATGCGCACCCCGGCTCCCGTACCTGACTCGCTCTCCGTCAGTTCTGTCCCGGCGCGCGCGGCCCCGCTCCCTAGGGCGCGCGCGCGCCGGGTCTTTGCGATTTAAAGGGCCACTGCGCCGCTGATTGGCGCAGTGGTTCCAATTAGTGTTTACACCTGTGCACTTCCCTATATCACCTCACTTCCCCTTCACTCCCTCGCCGGATCTTGTTGCCTTAGTGCCAGTGAAAGCGTTTCCTTGTGTGTTCCTAGCCTGTGTTCCAGACCTCCTGCCGTTGCCCCTGACTACGATCCTTGCTGCCTGCCCCGACCTTCTGCTACGTCCGACCTTGCTTCTGTCTACTCCCTTGTACCGCGCCTATCTTCAGCAGCCAGAGAGGTTGAGCCGTTGCTAGGGGATACGACCTGGTCACTACCGCCGCAGCAAGACCATCCCGCTTTGCGGCGGGCTCTGGTGAAAACCAGTAGTGACTTAGAACCGATCCTCTAGCACGGTCCACGCCAATCCCTCTCTGGCACAGAGGATCCACTATCTGCCAGCCGGCATCGTGACACAGCCAATGACACTGCTTTCCCTGGAGCTGCAGGTTGTAATGTCTGCAGCCAGGTGAACTGACATTGCTACTGCTTATACCAGAAGCTACGAGGGAGCGAGGAAGGTACCGTATTTTTCGTCCTATAGGACGCACCGGCGTATAAGACGCACCCAATTTATAGGTGCAAAATCTAAAAAAATTAAGATTTTGAACCCAATAGTGGTCTTCAACCTGCGGACCTCCAGATGTTGCAAAACTACAACTCCCAGCATGCCCGGACAGCCGTTGGCTGTCCGGGCATGCTGGTAGTTGTAGTTTTGCAACATCTGGAGGTACGCAGATTGAAGACCACTGCATAGGAGGTAATACTCATGTGTCCCCGCCGCTATCGGACCCGTCACCGCTGCCCTGGATGTCGCTCCATCGCTGTCGCCGTCGCTCCGGAACGTATCTGCTGCCGGCCGGGTATCCCTGCTCTCCGTCGCCGCCATCACATTGTTACGCACGCCGACGCACGTACGCGACAACGAGGAAGGAGAGCGCCGGCCATACAGGGGATCCCTGAACGGAGAAGACACCGCGGAGGCAGGTAAGGTCCCTCCCGGTGTCCTGTAAGCACTAACCCGGCCATTCAGTCGGGCTGTTCGGGACCGCCGCGGTGAAATCGCGGCGGTCCCGAACAGCCCGACTGAACAGCCGGGTTAGTGTCACTTTCGCTTCAGACGCGGCGGTCAGCTTTGATCGCCGCGTCTGAAGGGTTAATACAGGGCATCACCGCGATAGGTGATGTCCTGTATTAGCCGCGGGTCCCGGCCGTTGATGGCCGCAGGGACCGCCGCGATAGGGGTGTATTCGCCGTATAAGATGCACCGACTTTTTCCCCCCAGTTTTGGGGAAGAAAAAGTGCGTCTTATACGGCGAAAAATACGGTAAGTAAAGGTAAAAGGTTTTATTGTTTTATTAGGCAGGTTGGACACAATAGATAAAAAAAATAATAATTCACAGGACAACCTCTATAAGCATATATGCAGCATGTCAAAAACTTAGAGTGGACCTGTCAGCAGAAAAACAGGGGTGCAAATAAGCCCATAGGCCCATGGCCTTTCCAGTGCCAAGATATAAGCCTTTTTGTTATTATGCAAATGATGTGCAAAAGTCCAGTGGGTGTTTCTGAGCATGACAAGAGCCCAGGTAAGTCCACCCCATGCCCTCTTTATTACCGTCCATGTTTCAGTTGCATCCAATAGACACTACATAGAGAGGACATGAGTTGGACTTACAGCTTTTGCCGTGCTGTGGAACGCCCCCTAGACTTTTCAGCCTCATTTGCATAATAACACAAAGGTTTATATCTTGGCACTGGAAAGGATTATAGAGATGAAAAAGTTATGTCCGCAATCCTGAAGACTAATCCTATGTAGCCTTGTGCTCATTCAAACCCCCGTTTCTCTGCTGGCAGGTCCACTTTAAATTTCTCCAACCACTACTTCTGAGTGTTACCTACTTTTGCATTTTTTGCCATCGTCCGCCACTATGTATCCTTCAAAGCATTGGCAGATGTACGAGTCTTCATTATTTACACAGAGATGCTCACATCCGTGCTCTGTGGTCTTGCAGACATCTTTACCTGTGAAATGCAGGATATGTAGTTACCAAAACAAGCAGTTATATACAGGAAAGTCCGGATTGTGAGCTGGTTTAGTTTAGAAATCCAGTTTATAAATACTAATATGATTATATTGAACACCATGTAATCCTTTATTTCCCCTGTGGTGGCGCTGCAAGGAAATTGAACACTTAGGCTGGGTTCACACTGAGGAAGCTCCGGACAGAAAAGTTCTGTCTGGAGTTTCCGAGTGCGGCCAGCGCCTACTCATTAAGTCAGCGCTAGGACGGTGCAGACATTGCCATCCCCACAGACGGCAATGTCTGTGGAACAGATTTTGACCAATAAATGAACAAGTTCATTCTTTTGGCGGTGGAATTTCAGCAGTGAAACATCCGCCGCTGAAATTACGTATGTGCACTGTGCAGCGGAATCCCATTGCCAGCAATGGGATTCTGCTGCACCGAAATTTCCAACAAAAATTCCTAAGTGGAATTCCGGACTAAACCTAGCCTTACTGTCAGGTTCCTCCACAGATTACAGCTGGGTTTCAGAGAACACCTTGTTATCTGCTTATTGCTGAGTGACCGTCCTAATGTCTCATTCACAGCTGCGTCAGAGGGCCACAAAACTAAGCCGGATGGTCCATTGCACAACGGACACCAACGGATCCTGATGGATCTCATTGACTTTAATAAGTTCTGTCTGGTTTCTATTTATTTAGCAGGATCAATCAAAAGGTTTCTGGGATGGAGCCGTCCGGACGGAGATGTGAACATAACCCTATAACGATTATTTAAAATTGGTGAACCTCCTCCGGGCTCCCCCTTCTCTGACATCACTTCCTGCTCTGCAGTTATTGGCTGATACTGCACCACACAGACTTTCTATTCTACAGCCTCCTGCACATATTTTGTGATAGAAGGGATAATACTGAGAGAATAGGGAAGGAAGCAAAGAAATCTTGGTATTATATGTAAACTAAATAGTTGTCACCTAAAAGTTACCCAGTCTGTTTTATATTTTCTCTTAGAATGCTTATTGAAGAATTAAAGTCCACTGGGACCCCCACCAATCATGAAAATAGGGACAAAACTGTACCCAGATTGAATGGTGTGCTCTGCGCGTGATTGGCCAGTACTCCATTCATTCTCTACAGAGTCCAGTGGTCGGACCCCACTAATGTGCATGTTATCCCCTATCCTGTTTATAGGGGATAAAATGCTTATGCTCGACTTAATACAACTGTCCATCCAGAAATCCATGTCAACCAATATTCTTTGGCCCTTTTTAATCTTTTCTATTTCTACAATGAAAAGTAGATTTCTCTCTATTGGTGTGGTGTGGACAGCATAAACTAGTGACAGGATTTATTTGACAATGTTGAGAAACCGCACCTTAAAAGCTTTAAATACATGAGTTCAAGGTGTCCCCTTATGTGTCTATGTATATTGTGATCTATATGGACAATATGAATATACTTAAGTTATAAGTTATTAAATTAAATGTTTTTAATGGTATGATCACATACAACAGACTGGCTACAGAAATTTCTACAAATGAAAAATCTCATGTAACTAAATAAGATTTTTTCTACAGCACGGATTTCTGCAAACTCTATCCAGGTGAATTGAAAATTTGCTAAAAATCTGCATCAAATCTGCCATATGTAAATTGATCGTACATAGAAATCTGACCAAATTTCCCAAATTTAACTTACCGCTAATATGCTCTTTACAGGGGACCTGTCAGCTGTATATCATGCTTTGATTTCAAGTGTCAAGGAGGTGTTGCCACTCTGCAGTATGCATGCCTCCTCCCTTCCTTACCCATCTGTGCATTGATTGATGTACAGGGATTAGAGTGTACCTGTCGTTAGCAAAAAGTTTTTATATAATGTAGATAATACCATTATATGTATATTTGTAATATAAATTGGTAAAAAATGTGTATATGTTTGGGTTAAAAATAGGTGTCCTTGCAGCTATTACCTGTGTGTCTCTGTGAGGAGTCCAAATACAGGTAGTGAGGGCGGGATTAGTAGGGCTCTGTGAAGGCTCCTGGCTTGTCAATAATCCTGTTGTGTGAGCCAGGAGTGTGCTTGTCCTCAGTGTATAGAGCCCTGCTTGTCCTCAGTGCACAGAGCCCTGCTTGTCCTCAGTGTACAGATCCCTGCTTGTCCTCAGTGTACAGGGCCCTGCTTGTCCTCAGTGTAGATCCCTGCTTGTCCTCAGTGCACAGAGCCCTGCTTGTCCTCAGTGTACAGAGCCCTGCTTGTCCTCAGTGTACAGATCCCTGCTTGTCCTTTGTGCACAGAGCCCCTGCTTGTCCTCAGTGCACAGAGCCCTGCTTGTCCTCAGTGTACAGAGCCCTGCTTGTCCTCAGTGCACAGAGCCCTGCTTGTCCTCAGTGTACAGAGCCCAGCTTGTCCTCAGTGCACAGAGCCCTGCTTGTTCTCAGTGTACAGAGCCCCGCTTGTCCTCAGTGTACAGAACCCTGCTTGTCCTCAGTGTACAGAGCCCTGCTTGTCCTCAGTGCACAGAGCCCTGCTTGTCCTCAGTGCACAGATCCCTGCTTGTCCTCAGTGTACAGAGCCCTGCTTGTCCTCAGTGTACAGAGCCCTGCTTGTCCTCAGTGTACAGAGCCCTGCTTGTCCTCAGTGTACAGAGCCCCGCTTGTCCTCAGTGTACAGAGCCCTGCTTGTCCTCAGTGCACAGAGACCTGCTTGTCCTCAGTGCACAGAGCCCTGCTTGTCCTCAGTGCACAGAGCCCTGCTTGTCCTCAGTACACAGAGCCCTGCTTGTCCTCAGTGCACAGAGCCCTGCTTGTCCTCAGTGCACAGAGCCCTGCTTGTCCTCAGTGCACAGAGCCCTGTTTGTCCTCAGTGTACAGTGCCCCGCTTGTCCTCAGTGCACAGAGCCCTGCTTGTCCTCAGTGTACATAGCCCTGCTTGTCCTCAGTGTATAGAGCCCTGCTTGTCCTCAGTGTACAGAGCCCCGCTTGTCCTCGGTGTACAGAGCCCCTCTTGTCCTCGGTGTACAGAGCCCCGCTTGTCCTCAGTGCACAGAGCCCTGCTTGTCCTCAGTGCACAGAGCCCTGCTTGTCCTCACTGTACAGAGCCCTGCTTGTCCTCGGTGTACAGAGCCCTGCTTGTCCTCGGTGTACAGAGCCCTGCTTGCCCTCGGTGTACAAAGCCCTACTTGTCCTCGGTGCATAGAGTCCTGCTTGTTCTCAGTGTACAGAGCCCTGCTTGTCCTCAGTGTACAGAACCCTGCTTGTCCTCAGTGTACAGAGCCCTGCTTTTCCTCGGTGAACAGAGTCCTGCTTGTCCTCAGTGCATAGAGTCCTGCTTGTCCTCACTGTACAGGGCCCTGCTTGTCCGCAGTATACAGAACCCTGCTTGTCCTCAGTGTACAGAGCCCTGCTTGTCCTCAGTGCACAGAGCCCTGCTTGTCCTCAGTATACAGAACCCTGCTTGTCCTCAGTGCACAGATCCCTGCTTGTCCTCGGTGTACAGAGCCCTTCTTGTCCTCGGTGTACAGAGCCCTGCTTGCCCTCGGTGTACAAAGCCCTACTTGTCCTCGGTGCATAGAGTCCTGCTTGTTCTCAGTGTACAGAGCCCTGCTTGTCCTCAGTGTACAGAACCCTGCTTGTCCTCAGTGTACAGAGCCCTGCTTTTCCTCGGTGAACAGAGTCCTGCTTGTCCTCAGTGCATAGAGTCCTGCTTGTCCTCACTGTACAGGGCCCTGCTTGTCCGCAGTATACAGAACCCTGCTTGTCCTCAGTGTACAGAGCCCTGCTTGTCCTCAGTGCACAGAGCCCTGCTTGTCCTCAGTATACAGAACCCTGCTTGTCCTCAGTGCACAGAGCCCTGCTTGTCCTCAGTGCACAGAGCCCTGCTTGTCCTCAGTGTACAGAGCCCTGCTTGTCCTCAGTGTATAGAGCCCTGCTTGTCCCCGGTGTACAGAGCCCTGCTTGTCCTCGGTGTACAGAGCCCTGCTTGTCCTCGGTGTACAGAGCCCTGCTTGTCCTCAGTGTACAGAGCCCTGCTTGTCCTCAGTGTACAGAACCCTGCTTGTCCTCGGTGTACAGAGCCCTGCTTGTCCTCGGTGTACAGAGCCCTGCTTGTCCTCAGTGCATAGAGTCCTGCTTGTCCTCAGTGTACAAAGCCCTGCTTGTCCTCATTGCACAGAGCCCTGCTTGTCCTCAGTGTACAGAGCCCTGCTTGTCCTCAGTGCACAGAGCCCTGCTTGTCCTCAGTGCACAGAGCCCTGCTTGTCTTCACTGTACAGAGCCCTGCTTGTCCTCGGTGTACAGAGCCCTGCTTGTCCTCGGTGTATAGAGCCCTGCTTGTCCTCGGTGTACAGAGCCCTGCTTGTCCTCGGTGCATAGAGTCCTGCTTGTTCTTGGTGTACAGAGCCCTGCTTGTCCTCAGTGTACAGGTCCCTGCTTGTCCTCAGTGTACAGGGCCCTGCTTGTCCTCAGTGTACAGAGCCCTGCTTCTCCTTGGTGTACAGAGCCCTGCTTGTCCTCGGTGTATAGAGCCCTGCTTGTCCTCGGTGTACAGAGCCCTGCTTGTCCTCGGTGTACAGAGCCCTGCTTGTCCTCAGTGCATAGAGTCCTGCTTGTTCTCGGTGTACAGAGCCCTGCTTGTCCTCAGTGTACAGAACCCTACTTGTCCTCCGTGTACAGAGCCCTGCTTGTCCTCAGTGCATAGAGTCCTGCTTGTTCTCAGTGTACAGAGCCCTGCTTGTCCTCAGTGTACAGAGCCCTGCTTGTCCTCAGTGCACAGAGCCCTGCTTGTCCTCAGTGTACAGAGCCCTGCTTGTCCTCAGTGTAGAGAGCCCTGCTTGTCCTCAGTGCACAGAGCCCTGATTGTCCTCAGTGCACAGAGCCCTGCTTGTCCTCGGTGCACAGAGCCCTGCATGTAATGTTATTACCTACATTATATAATTTTTTTTGTTAATGATAGGTACTTAATGTGGGTGCTGCAGGGAGATCTTGGGGGGTCCCAGTGGCGGGTCCCCCTGTGATTAGACATATTATCCCCTATCCTTTGAATAAAATGTTTTTGCCTGGAATACCCCTTTAATGCCAGAAGCCTAGCCCTGTATATAAATCATGTAGGAGACTATGGCTTGGCAATGCTTCCTTGACACTTGAGCTCTGTGCATGATATACAGCTGACAGATTGCCTTTCGTTACTTTCATGATTTCACATTTCTTCATCGATGAATCCTCCATAAGGTAACCAGCCTAACTGAGGCTTCTGTACTAATATAATGGTGTGTTACAAAGCACATAAAGAGTTAACCAATATATGATGATTTACTTTAGAGTCTCTTTGTTCCACCACATTACTTAGCTTCTCGTACAATTTTAATAGCCTTTATACACATCAAAATGACACAGCCTGCACTGAAGTTTCCTCATTATGATGCTTACTGTTAGACACCATTGATGTTGAACTGAGCAGAAAAATGGAAGAAAAAGGAACATGCTAATGAATAGGCGTTCAAAGTTCTGCACATTAACTTACACATGAAACCAGAAAGAAGATGTAATAGACCTTGAAATTGTGTTATGGCCACTTCCGAAATGTGAACTATCTAAGCCACAGTCTGTTTGATGCAGGCTAGACTTGGATGTGGAGCCTAAGAGGTGCCCTGTATTTTAACCATAACCCCTACAAGGAGAAATTGGTAGCAGTGGCACCTTCAGAGCATAGTGTGGTCTGGAAAAGAGCCAAAGGCTTTCCCCAGGAGAATGGAAAGGATAATGAAGACCAACGGATGAGACAAGAGGAAGGCAAGGAGAAAGCTGGAGGTTAGGACAAGGAGTAAGGATGGGTTCACATATATCAGGCATCCGGCACAGTTTCCCTCTAGCGGGAAACTGATCCTAGAACTGATCCCATTCATTTAAATGGGACAATTCACAATCATCCAGCGTCTCAATTCTGAGGCCGGATGGTTGGACACGCCAGAGGGCACCGGACAGGGGAATGCAGCTTGCTGTCCGCTGTCCAGAAACAATGGACGACGGATGTTATACAACTGATGACAACTTGTCATCAGTTGCGTCTAGATTTAGTCTGAGTTCACCTATGCTGGACATATGTGAACCCAGCCTAACACTACAGGAATTAGGCATTGTATCCTTGGGATCCAAAGCAAGAATAGTGCAGGTCTAGGTGTAGCACCAAAAGTACCAAGCAAAGTGTTAAGGAGACAAGGTCAAATTCAGCAACAGAAGTGACAGAATCACAAACCAAAAGTACGGCAAATGAACAATAAGTCAGAAAGGAATCCCCAGGCAAAGTAAGACAGGTTGATTCTCTTTTAATAGGCTGCTAGGCCTGATGTCATCTTTGGGGATCAGCAGCGCTGCCAAACCAGCACCACTGCATAGACAGCCCACTACAGATTGGGGTAGCCTGAGAAAAAGAAGAACATTTAGTTGCTGCCACAAATAGGGACTACAGTAACTATCTGTAACCGTGGTATCGAACTAGTTGAGTAACAATCTACTTAATGGGTTGGTAAGAGAAGCGATATCTAATAATAATAATCAACTTATCTATTATCTTATAAAACTAACTTTGATGATAAATGGTGTACAAAGATAACAAAGATCACAACAGGCCTCCCCATTACGGTGCCAAGTAGGGAGGATTTGGAGCTTCTTCCATGACCTTTATCTGACACTTAAAGGGGTACGCTGGTGCTCCAGCGTTCTGTACATTTTGTTCAGACCGATTGGAGCCAAAGGCCATGATCGTGATGTCACAGATACGCCCCTTGTGCCATCACGCCACACCACCACCATTCATGTCTATGAGAGGGGGTGTGTTGTGACATCACAAGAGGGCATGGTGTGACATCACAACCACTGCCATTTGTTTAGAACACCAGGTGCTGTTGTAGATCGTGGAGGGCCCCTCGATCAGACATCTTATGTTCTAGCAGTGGAGTACCACTTTAAGACAATGCCCACCCTTTGCAGAGGGGGTGCTATGTATAGATTTTCAACAACCTTTAGCAAAAGTAATGGAACCAACTAGCAACTGGTTCGTTCTCTCCAGGGGTCCATTAGCACCCACTGGGTCTGTCGCTATAGTATATACACCCATGGTAACTATTATGGTCATAACATAAGAATTCTATACTAACCACCTCCAAGAACACAGACAAAGAGCTGTATGAGCTCCTAGGATTACTTCATAACTTGCCTTCATTTCTGTGAATGTTTGAGGTGCGGTTTTAACCTCAGATATTTTCTGCCAAGGAACTACAAATGACGATGTCATCATTTGATTTGCCACATGGTTCTGTGCATGTAAAGACTTAACATAGAGAAAACACTTAGCAATTATTTATTGGCATCTGTACTGCAAGAACAGAATAACAGCCTCTTACTCTGACAGGACTTCTTATCATCCCGAAGAAAATATCCTTCGAAGCACTGACACATGTAAGACCCTTCTGCGTTAATACACAAGTGCTCACAGCCATGATCGCTCGCAGCGCAGTGGTCTATAGCTGGAAAGATAAAATAACATTGTAAGATATTAAATTGTAGGTGATAAATCAAGTCAGCAACACAGTTTGCTATCTAATGTGAGGCCGAATGCACACGGAAAAACCATTTGTCTGGATTCTAGATCCTCTATGGGTGTACACAGAGTCCCTGCAGATGTCCCTGTGTTCATGAACTGCTGTTGTATTTTTGACCTCTTGGTAAAGTATCTCACCATATGGTGCCCTAGCACTGTGTCATATTACTGAGACATTACTATCAAGCTTTTAGGGGAGAATAAGGCTTCCAGTTGAACATATTGAAGCCATTATAAAAATTGCACGTCTCCATATGAATTAATGCCTACAGCAATAAGTGGTACCCAGATTACTGCTATAGATATAGTGCACAAACACTAAATTAAACTTGCTGTCGCCTTGACTGACATTTTTTTTTCTGGCATACAGTGGTCCCTCAAGTTACAATATGAATTGGTTCTGAATGGCCATTGTATATTGAAACCATTGCTTTTTGGGACCATAACTCTATGGAAACCTTCTAATTGGTTCCGAACCCTCAAAATGGCATCCAGAAAGTGAAAAAGTGAGGATTAAAGATAATATGTAGATAATTAATACAGATAAAGCAACTCCTTACATATAAAAGTAAGAAAGATCTGCTGGGAGCTGTAATCATTGTCTATGTAGAGGACAGGAGCTTCTTCAGGGTCCTGTACAGTAAACACAGTGTCCTAAAAAAGTAACATGGAGCCGCCCTCCCTTGGTGTCCAAAGGAGCAGCTAACCCTGGTACAGATAAAGAGTACAGAACATGTAATACCTCCCTGTACTGTAGGAGGCACTACCAGACAGGAATTCAGTGCATGCACTTCAGTAATACGTGTGTTTTACCAGTGAATGCCCATTCTGATTGGTCGGTTCTTCTGGCCATTGACATGTTTCGCAGATCTGGACTGTCCATAGTATTGTATGTTGAGTCTGGTTTCAATTTACAATATTCCAAAAAAGACCATTGTATGTGGAAAATATTGTAACCTGAGGCCATTGTAAGTTGAGGGATCACTGTACTAGGTGATAAAAACACTGTAAAAGGGTATTCTGGTGGAAAACTTTTTTTTTTTTTTTTTTTAAATGAACTGGTGCCAGAAAGGTAAACAGATTTGTAAATTACTTCTATTTAAAAATCTTAATCTTTCCAGTACTTATTAGCACCTGTATGCTACAAAGAAAATTCTTTTCTTTTTGAATTAATTTTTTTGTCTTGTCCACAGTGCTCTCTGCTGACCCCTCTGTCCATGTCAGGAAATGTCCAGAGCAGCATAGGTTTGCAATGGGGATTTTCACCTGCTCTGGACAGTTCCTGACACGGGCATCAGGTGTCAGCAGAGAGCACTGTGGACAAAACAAAAAAGAAAATAAAAAAGAAAAGAATTTCCTCTGTACAGCTATACAGCTGCTAATAAGTACTGGAAAGATTAAGATTTTTTAATAGAAGTAATTTACAAATCTGTTTAACTTTCTGGCACCAGTTGATGTAAAAAAAAAAAAATGTTTTCCACCGGAGTACCCCTTTAACCAATGTAGCAGGAAATTATGCTCAGGCTGTATTAGGAGATGTTCCTACCTCTACAGGTCTTCTTATCGGCAGTCAATACAAATCCTTCGTAGCACTGGCACTTATATGACTCCTCGGTGTTTGTGCAGATCTGCTGGCATCCATGGTTGGATTCAGAGCAATGATCCACTTCTAATCATGAATACAAAAGAAAAAGTCATGTTATAAAATATTTTTTTTTTTTTTACAGATTGATATAGGGCCACAAATGCCACAGAAAACAAACATCCTGTCGGTTCCTCCCACAATATGTACATTGAGCGTTGTACAGACATAGCTGAGGTGAGAGTCGTAACTCCTGTCAGTCAGCTCTGTCTTTGTATGCTTTGCCCTTGGATAATATCACAGACGGAGTGGAGGGAATTTTGTGGGGAAATAGTACAGTGGGGGTGAAAAGTTTGGGCACACCAGGTAAAAAATTTTATTAATGTGCAGAAAGAAGCCAAGGAAAGATGGAAAAATCTCCAAAAGGCATCAAATTACAGATTAGACATTCTTATAATATAGTTAGATTTTATTTCCATCATTTACATTTTCAAAATAACAGAAAACAAAAAAAAAAGGCATCTGCAAAAGTTTGGGCACCCTGCAGAATTTATGGCATGCACTTCCCCCTTTGCAAAGCTTCGACCTGCCAGTGTCATGGATTGTTCTCAATCATCATCTGGGAAGACCAGGTGATGTCAATCTCAAAGGTTTTAAATGCCCAGATTCATCTGACCTTGCCCCAACAATCAGCACCATGGGTTCTTCTAAGCAGTTGTCTAGAAATTTGAAACTGAAAATAGTTGACGCTCACAAAGCTGGAGAAGGCTATAAGAAGATAGCAAAACGTTTTCAGATGTCAATATCCTCAGTTCGGAATGTAATTAAAAAATGGCAGTCATCAGGAAGAGTGGACGTTAAGCAAGATCTGGAAGACCAAGAACAATATCAGACAGAACAGCTCGCAGGATTGTGAGAAAAAAAACCACGTTTGACTGCACAATCCCTCCAGAAAGATCTGACTGACACTGGAGTTGTGGTACACTATTCCACTATAATGAGATACTTCTACAAATATGGTCTTCATGGAAGAGTCATCAGAAGAAAACCTCTTCTATGTCCTCACCACAAAAAATCAGCGTTTGAACTTTGCAAATGAGCATATAGACAAGCCTGATGCATTTTGGAAACAAGTTCTGTGGACCGATGAGGTTAAAATTTAACTTTTTGGTCGGAATGAGCAAATGTACGTATGGAGAAGAAGGGGAACAGAATTTTATGAAAAGAACCTCTGTCCAACTGTTAAGCATGGGGGTGGATCAATCATGCTTTGGGGTTGTATTGCAGCCAGGGAATGTCTCACGAGTAGAAGGAAAAATGGATTCAATAAAATTTCAGCAAATTTTGGATGCTAACTTGATGCCATCTGTGAAAAAGCTAAAGTTAAAGAGAGGATGGCTTCTATAAATGGATAATGATCCTAAACACACCTCGAAATCCACGGGGGATTACATCAAGAGGCATAAACTGAAGGTTTTGCCATGGCCTTCACAATCTCCTGACCTCAACATAATTGAAAATCTATGGAAAAACCTAAAAAGAGCAGTGCGTGACAGACAGTCCAGAAATCTCAAAGAACTGGAAGACTTTTGTAAGGAAGAATGGGCAAAGATACCTCAAACAAGAATTGAAAGACTCTTGGCTGACTACAAAAAGCGTTTACAAGCTGTGATACTTGCCAAAGGGGGCAGTATAAGATATTAACTCTGCAGGGTGCCCAAACTTTTGCAGACGACATTTTTTTGTTTTCTGTTATTTTGAAAGAGTAAATGATGGAAATAAAATCTAACTTTTGTTGACATATTATAAGAATGTCTAATCTGTAATTTGATGCCTTTTTGGAGATGTTTCCATCTTTCCTTGACTTCTTTATGCAAATTTTTACGTGGGGTGCCCAAACTTTTGATCCCCACTGTATATACCAGTGTTTCCCAACCAGGGTGCCTCCAGCTGTTGCAAAACTACAACTCCCAACATGCCCGGACAGCCAACGGCTGTCCAAGCATGCTGGGAGTTGTAGTTTTGCAACAGCTGGAAGCACCCTGGTTGGAAAACGCTGGTATAAACTATGATGTTGGTAAAAATGCAGGCAATATTCAGCAGCCTCCTTTTATGCTAATATAACCTGTGCCGGACTGACAGAACAGGAAGAATGGCTGATGTCTGCCCTGCTCTGACACATTGCATCTGTCCTAAATTGACTAAATTGACAGTGACCATATTTGATAACATATGTATTATCTCTGAGACAAAGTAAGAAATAAATAATATACAATATTTAGTAAAATCTATATTTTTCCATATACAGATTTATATTTATATTTGTATTTTTTTTTTACAAAGAGGTTTCTGAGACTGGAGACGCAGCCCCACATAGAATGCAGGTGCTGCACAGAGATCTCGGGGGGCCCCAGCGGCAGGCCCCTGGCGATCAGACATCTTATCCCCTATCCTTTGGATAGGGGATAAGATGTATTTTGGCCGGAATACCCCTTTAATGGTCTGTGACCTGACACAGCAGCAGCATACAACCCCTACTCTACTGTCTTCTCTTTAGGTGTCACAGATGGGCAATGCACACTGCCCCCGTGTCAGGCAGCAGAGCGTTAAAGTCATGTAGTTTGTCCAATCGGTATAGTCGATGCACAGCACACATAGTTACACAATTTATAGGGTTTTGACAAATACCAAGGTCTGTTAGGTCCAAGCTATAACCCTACTGTGTTTATCCAGAAGAAGGCAAAAAACTCTTATGCAGCAGATGCCATACAAGAGGAAAAAATTCTTTCTGACTCCAATATGGCATCAGAATAAATCCCTGGATCAATGCCCCACCTCCAGAAATCTAGTAACCATAACTTATAGTATTCTCTTAAACAAATGCTTCCAAGTTTCTCTTGAACATGTGCAATGAATCATCCATCACAACATCATTTGGCAGAAAGTTCTATAGTCTCCCTGGTGATCAAGGGTGCGCATGCGCCCGAAACGCGTCCATGTTTGCAGTGTAACACTGGCTAGGTGGTGAGTCGTGAGTGCTATATTTTTTGCTACATTTTAATCTTGGATATAAATAAAGCCTATGTTTTACAGAATTGCTGGATCAGAACTTCTTTTCATTACACTACGTATCAAGCTGGGCCAGGCTTAGGATCCGTGCAAGACCAGTGGGAGGAGAGCTGAAAATTTCTCTTAGTGTTTCAATATCTTGAAGAAGTCTTCATTGTTGTTTGGACCCGCATAGAAATGGAAAGTGAATATCTATAATTTGAGATGATGTTACCTGTAGTCACTAGATGTGACTGCACTGTAATCACTTATTACTGCGTAGAACTGGTCTCTGGCCACTATATGGTGACTGCATTATTTAGAGTTAAAACACCATACACAGAGCTAAGTCACTGTATCTAAGCCATATTTGTCTTGTAGATGTGTTGTCTACATTAAATTTATATATTTGGGAGAAGGGAGAACCTGTCTTGTGACCCTGACTTGTGAAGAAACTAGCAAAAGCCCTGCCAGCTAGTGCTACATCAATTGGTCACTTATCAGAACCAGCGGTGTAGCTGAAAAGTATATTCCGGAAGGGGGGGTGGCCCCAGATGAACTTCTGCACCCAAGGCCCATGGGCTCGTAGGTACAACCCTGACCCAGTTCATTACACGATTTTACAATTATCATAAAACTTCACATCTCGTACTATTCCCCCAAGAGACAGGGCTGAGAAGCAACTGCAGCCTCAGCCCCACTATAACTACACCACTGCGGACATATGTATGTTGTAAAGTATCCACCCTTGGTTTGCATAACCTTAGTATACATGGAATGACAACCTTTTTTCCATGCCGTTTTCCTTTGTTGAAATTCCATGTAGAATGACACAGTTAATCATATGATTTTCCACATGAATAGAACCAAAGCTCAACTCTCTGAGGGACCAGATTGCTGAGGTCACTTCTGGGACGATTAACCTGCCGTATAAATCAGCTGCTCCATCAAGTCAAGGCACTTGTGTTAGACGTGGTGGGGCCTGTCCATCACTATGATGTAACTCTAGAGGGACAAAATCTGGAGGGAATCCCTGATTTCACCTAGTCACATTACTGATGACCTAACAGGCTTCATATGTCAGGGAACAATGACAATTATGTAAAATAGAGAACCAAGACCACAGAAAAGCGCACTAAGGGGTGTTTCCATAATTCCCTTACTACATAAACACCACATGCCAAAGGGTCAGTACATTAACTACTTCATGCTATTGGATATTTTCTGTACACTAATTGTAATGAAAGAATATTTGATTTATGGGGTCAGGCCATCACCAGAAGTCAAATCCCTGCACTAAAAGGTAAGATTAATGTCATTCCCAACATTTGGTCGAACACTTTTTACTTATGACCTAATGCTTTAAAATATATCAAGCCCCTATTGAAACCTCAGAATTTCTAGATCATATTACTAGCATATGACCCTTGCCGATTGCAGTATATGACTGGGGTATCTTCTGAGGGACGACTGTCAATCTATACCAAACATGTGCATGTTCACTTTAAAGATGGGTTCCCATATGTCTTGTGATCCAAAGCCGCCCTGGATGTGAATCCTGAATGACACAAGCTGGATGTGCTGTACCTGCTGTCCCCTCTGGCCAAAGGCCAGAGGGGACAGCAGGCGCAGCACATCCAGCTTGTTGCATTCAGGATTCACATCCAGGGCGGCTTTGGATCACCAGACATATGGGAACTGTCAGCAAATTAACAGAGGGGAGGAACCAGAGGCAAAGCTTGTAGCTTCTGGGCCCCGATGCAAGAACTGCAACAGGGCCCCATATGCCAATTATAACACTGGTCTCTTATGGGCAGATGTGCTTTGAGGCCCCCTTAGGCACCAGGGCCCCAGTGAGACTGCTACCTCTGCTCCCTCTATAGCTACGCCCCTCGGAGGAACTGATCAATGGGTGATGGAAAGCAAAGGGAAATCAAAACTAGACTTTTCTATCCTGGGGGCAAAATCAAATACCACAAAAAGAGGCCCATTTAACCTTTGCTAGGGGCCCCCTTACTCCTATATACTACACTGTACAAAGCCTTTTCTACATGGCTGCCACTGCTGACACACATCTCTCCTCCTCATGGAGCTCTCACGTTAACCCATCTGGTATTGAGCATTTAGTTGTATTATGAATGTGTTCAGTTGGATTATTTGTGTTTTTGATCTTTTTATTTTGTATTCCATGTCCCTTACATACCTCTCTATTAGGTGAAGGTCTAGGAACCTTAAAGGGATATTCCGCCCCTAGACGTCTTATCCCCTATCCAAAGGATAGGGGATAAGGTGTCTGATTGCAAGGGTCCCGCCGCTGGGGACCCCCGCGATCTCCCTGCTGCACCGGGCATTCGTTTAGAGCATCAGGTGCAGCGTCGGAGGCTTGTGACGTCATGGCCGCACCATCCTCGTGACATCACTGCCACGCCCCCTCAATGTAAGTCTATGGGAGGGGGCTTGACGACCGTCACGCCCCTCTCCCATAGACTTGCATTGAGGGTGCGTGACCGTGACGTCACGAGCCTCCGCCCTGCATTTCCAGTCATCCGACACCGAGCAAAGTTCGCTCCGTGCGCCGGATGTCTGGGGTACCACAGCCGTGATCACGGTGGTCCCCAGCAGCAATCAGACATCTTATTCCCTATCCTTTGGATAGGGAATAAGATGTCTAGGGACAGAGTACCCCCTTTAAGCACAGCTGTAGAGTATAACACTCACTATCCACAGCTGTAGAGTATAAAGCTCACTATCCCCTCCGCTTCTGATAATTTATATTATACAGTATTTATCATGAACCAGAAGATCAGGATGGACAAAACTAGAGATTTCTTCCACATATAAAATAGTCAAATGTGCATTTGTTTAGAAGAGGACATTGACAGCCGAATATTACGTGAATACATTCCTTACAATAGAACTGGCTTCTGTTGCTGTAACACATGACAGCTTTCTGGAGTAGCTCTTCAAGTGTTTCCTGCACACAATACTATATATATAATTTACTACCTGTGGATTGTTCTTAGTGAAAAATAATACTGTCTCATTCGTTGCAGGCGGGTGGCCCAATTTTTTCCCCTGACTTTTTCTAACTTTTCTACATTTTCTCTCAAGTTACAATGTTAATTCGGTCAACCACTGCAAATTTAAAATATTATAATTTTAGACCAACAGGTCTATGAAAAAACTAAAACTGGTTCCAAAACATTTCTTCACAAAATAGGAAACAATTCATATCAAAAGTTTTTATCATTCGGGGTCTGAGTGTTGAGACCCTGACTGATCAGTAGAACCAGCCAGGAGAAGTAAGCACTTTATCAAAACCTGCCCAGAGAAAAAGTTGCTGAGCTTCCCATAACAACCAATCAGATCGCTGCTTTCATTTTCCAGAGGTCTTGTTAAAAATTAAAGAAGCGATCTGATTGGTTGCTATGGGCAACTGGACAACTTTTCCTCTGGACGGGTTTTGATAAATCTCCCCGTTAATGCGTTCCCTCCTGGCTCTGTGTCACCTGACAAGGATGGACTTGTAATGTAAGTCTATGGGACCGTCCTGCTCATATAGACTCAAAGCGAGAAGCGCACAGCAGCTTGTTCTACTGATCAGTCAAGTCTGAACATTAAGATAAGCTGTATGCTGCAGAGGAAGTTGTGTA
Source organism: Hyla sarda (assembly GCF_029499605.1). Taxonomy (NCBI): domain Eukaryota; kingdom Metazoa; phylum Chordata; class Amphibia; order Anura; family Hylidae; genus Hyla; species Hyla sarda. The sequence continues at coordinate 331,462,151 of NC_079193.1, forward strand.
GATCTTTCCAGTCTGACCACAGTGCTCTCTGCTGACACCATTGTCGGTGTCAGGAACTGTCCAGAGCAGAAGCACATCCTCATAGCAAACCTATCCTGCTCTGGACAGTTTCTGACACGGACAGACGTGTCAGCAGAGAGCACTGTGGTCAGACGGGAAAGAACTACACAACTTTCTCTGGAGCATACAGCAGCTGAAGAAATACTGTAAAGAGTAAGATTTTTATATAGAAGTAATTAACAAATCTGTATAACTTTCTGGCAGCAGTTGATTTGAAAACATTTTTTTCCACCTTTAAGTCTGTTCTAAAGTCAGAAAATGAAGTCTATGCCTGCTATAGTCAAGTTTAGATTTGTGCTATGATTTGTGCAATTTATTAGCTTAAAATGAATATATCTGTTATAGTGTTGTTGGCCATGCCTCCTGCTGGCAAACCCCACCTTTTCTCTGCACTTTTTAAAACTGGCAAGTATTGTGAAGATGCAATTTCTTGCAAAAGCATGGTGTGTGCAATTACTTGCAACTTTTTTACTCCACAAAACTTGTGTAAATTAGTTGATAAATTTTCCCACGTACGGTGATAATATATCAGAGCCACCCTCATCTGAATTAATAAAGCAGCTTGTTCTTTCATAGTAGGGTTAATGTATAACAGGTAATACATGTAGCGTTTCATATTGTGTGCATGAATGTTAGTGTAGCATGTGGTATGATGTATATTGTTGGGACACCTAAGCTGCACATTGTATTATCATGACATGAATGATAATTGTATTCATTTATTGTGTGCTGTTTCCTAGTCTGCGCAGCATTGCAGTGCATTGTATGTTTATGGCAATTGGTTGCTAATTATGTTATTTCAATAAAAAAAAAAAATAGCACATACAGGGGGACATTTATCATTGGGTTTACACCACTTCAATGTTCTAAATGTTCTACATAATTTTTTTTGTTGCAAAGCCTACTTTTTTCTGCAAACCTACACCACCTAATAGGAGATGTACAAATGTGTCAGATGCCAGAGCACAAAGCTTAAACCTATGTCTGCAGCTCACTGCTTTCTATATTTTTGCACAAAATTTTTGGTAAATTTTGAGCAACTGTGCATACAATACACCAAGCAAACAGGGGTAAAATTTTTACTACCTTACACCAACATTAATAAATGTCCCCAAGTGCAGTTAGTTAAATGTAGCACACATATAGACCAGTATAGTAAATGTAGCACATTTAAAGAGCAGTACAGTACATGCAACACATGTAGAGATCAATACAATACATGTAGTATAGGTAGACAGTATAAGATAGTCCAGCCATTGCTGATTAGTGGGGTACATGTTTGTAATGTTAGGGAGTTGGGGGTATCAATAGTGAGTCAAAAGTGAATGTAGTATCTAGGAAGTAGAGATGAGTGAATTATAGAAAAATTTGATTTGGCCGATTTGCCGAATTTTCCGGAAAAATTATTTTCGATCCGAATTTATTTGCATCGAATCGCTATTAAAAAAGGCTATTTCCAGGCTACAGAGAACCTCAATAGGGGTGTAGAACACTTACGTTGTCGTAACACGCACAGGGAGTGTGCTGGGTTAGTGAAATAATATTGTTATTCAGTATGACATGCAGATTACAGGCGCCACTATTAGAATCACTGCCGCAGAGTGTCTGGATGTGGCAGCAGGGTCAGGAGACTATATGGCGTCACAATTGAAGAGATTAAAGAGATTTTTTTATTTCATTTTTATTTAATTTAATTTTAATTTAATACATTTTTTTTTTAAATCCTTTTTTGAGGACCCATTGGAGGACAAGTCTGGTGCCAGCAGCCACAGTAATTCCAGCTCCAATAGTGTATAATTGCTGCAGTGTAAACTATGGAAAAGCCCCTATTTGTATCTTAAAATCGAGCTAACGGTCCGCCGCGAGGCGAGTTACCACCTGTTCCAGCCCTTGCCTCTCAGCACCCCCTGATGCTCATGATTAAGAGTCCCGGGTGCCCGAAGCGTTTACTTTGTAAAAATATTACAAAACCAATATAACAAGGACATCACATGGCGGCACAATGACAGAGCTTAGTAATTGGAATTAGCAAACTTTAAATCCTTTTTTGAAGACCCATTATAGGGCAAGTCTGGTGCCAGCAGCCGTGGTAATTCCAGCTCCAATAGTGTATAATTACTTGTATCTTAAAATCGAGCTGGTGGTCCGCCATCAGGCCCCCCCGATGCTCATGACTGAGTGTCCCGGAGGCCCGAAGCATTTACTTTGAACAAATACAATATGACCACAAAACCAATATAACAAGGAGATCATATGGCGGAAGAATGACAGAGCCTGGAGGTGGCAGCATAATACGCCCCAAAAAGGTTGCACCAGAAATAAGCGCAACAATCTAGTACGGAAGTCTTTTAGTGCTTTCACACTAACTGCCCCTATGAGCTTTAACCAGAAAAAAGGTAAAACTGTAGAGTGCGTATATATATTTCACTTATTTGCGGATAATACGCCCCAAAAAGGTTGCACCAGAATTAAATGTAACTATCCAGTGCGTGTTTTAGTGCTTTTACACTAACTGCAAACACTGACCTTTAACCAGAATAAACGTGGAACTGCTGAGTGAGCATATATTTTATTTATCCACTGGTCATTCAATGACAACCCACTAATGCACAAAAACCGCAACAGTCTACTGGAAAACAACCAGTTCAATGGCTCGGCATATACACTGATGATCCGGCAAAGTAGTGGTGCTCACTATAGAAGTAACCACAAAGTAATCCAGAACGTAAGAAGAGATGAATAATAGGAAACTCACCGGTCTGGTCTCGTGTGCAGAGTTCTTTATTAGAAATGTAAAACATACATGGCATGGGAACACGGTTGAAGGTGCAGGACGGACAGACTGAAAAGCAGGGCTACCTGAGCGGGCTACGGTGCCAATTCACGCTGGATCCCGCAGCGCCATCCAGCGTGAAACAGCACCGTAGCCCGGCGTTTCGGGGGCGGGCCCCCTTAGTCATGCGCGCGTGGAGCTCCTATGTGGGACTTTGAGATCTAATTAACCAGACTTGCAGACATTCCTGTGTGTTTAAAATGTAATGGGACCAGGCACCAGGAAGAAGACTGGGCTTGAGATTTCTGAATGTGACAAGGATTCCGGTTAAAGGAGAACTCCCCAGGCACCAGGAAGGCCAGGCTTGTTACAGGACACGGCCGCTCAGCCTTTCACCGGCTGAGGCGTGGCATCGCTGTGATCCCTCAATTAGCCAACCGCAGTATGACCAGTCAGGCATCAAAAGCCAGAATAAGCAGACTGGAGGACAGAAGAGCGATATGAGCAGAACCGGGGGAGAGGCTGAAGGTAAGTTAAAGGAAATCTGTCATCAGTTTCACCTGCATTAACCTGTCGGTACAGACAAGTAATGCAGGTGACACTGATGACAACCATACTTACCTGATCCTGTTCCATGCTGACTTGGAGCATGGGCGGAGCTTTGTCAAGTCACCCTTGCTGTTTGCTAGCAGCGGGACCCAGCAGAGAACAGCAGCGGTGATGTCACGAAGCTCTACCCATGCTCATGATTGGCCCCGATACGGAAGATACTGAGGAAGATATCAGGAGAAAGGGAGCATGGACCAGGACCAGGTAAGTATCATTGTCACCAGTGTCACCTGCACTACCTGTCTATATTGACAGGTTAATGCAAGTGAAAATGACAGATTTCCTTTAAGGTTTATTATTTTGGTTGCGACAGCCTGGGCATGATAACAGGCAAAATAATGTTTTTGCCGGTGTTCTTCTTTAACTGGACTCTGTGGTAGAGGGTGTGATGCAGGAAAGATGGAATTACCCTAGGGGCAGATGGATTAACCTCTTGTATTCGTGACGCCAGGGCATGGTTTATCTTCAATACCACCCTAAGGTATACCGCTGGATCCTGGGCTAGGCACGGGGGCAATAATGACTGTGACACCAAGTTACGGACAACGGTAGCTTTACTGAGGTTAGACAGGTGGAAAAGTCTACACAGTGTAGAAGGGCCCACAGAGGTGACCAGTGACTTCAGAGACCTTAAGGGCTTGCTGGGACTTGTAGTAGAATGGGACAATTTAGTGCAGGGTATGTTGACTAGACGGATGACTGTCACATGACTGACTTGTGACTGACAAGACTGTGACTGTGGCTTACTTGCAGGTTTGTAGCTTGTGGCTGCAGACTGGACTTGAGGCCTCCTATGACTCTGGACACACACTTAGGCACAACTTGACTGGACCTCAGAAAAGACTAAGAGCACTTGCAGAGGCTCCACCCAGGGCTTATATGGGGGAGGCTCTGGTGGGGTCCCATTGGTCACCCCTAGGTTACCTGGTCACTGATAACTCCTGGGTAACAATCAAATGACAAATCACATGGTAAACAGTCTTAAAGATATAACACTCTTACATATATAACATAGGGATTATATACAATTATAATAAACAGATGTGGGGGTGGGGGGTGCCGGGGACTCTGCAGGAGGCTGCCTGACAGGGCAGCAAGGGTACGGGGTAACAACTTCCATACTGGGCCACAACAAACTCCCTCTCTTAAACACAGTCGTCCTCGGCGTCCATGTGGCACTTGATGAAAAATGTCCATACATGCTTTTTGTGGTAAACATGTGGGATTCATTACTCTTGTAACTGCAACATCAACACAATTACGACACTTGAACACATTTGTGCGGATTGGGCTGCCTGAGGCTCTCTACCCAATGCTTTAGCTGCTGGGGCCCCTCGGCACTAACCACTTCTCCCCAGAACTCGATAGGTAGTTTTATACTATACAATGAAGTTACCTTTTCATGCTGTACTCTGTCACTATTCGTGTCTGACTTATACCTCAGGGGAACCCTTTGGCCAGTAGAGTACCCTGAACACGTGGACAGGAAGAAATGGTAGACATATATACATTTGATGATGGTGGACTGGGAGTATACGTTTTGCTACAGTCCTAATCTAGACATTACATATGGCTAGACTAAATTAGTTAGACTTACTATGTGGTACAACTTTATACAATAAACTGTGACTTACTCGTTGTACCTAGCTGGTATTTGTCCTTGTGTCGACCTTTGGGACCAGCGCAACACCACCCCTGTAGAGTCTGGAACTCTTGCGCCTTCTGGAGCTCTTGGAACTTCTCAAGCTGAGGCTGGCTCTTCCTCAGCAAACTCAGAAGCTGGTATGAGTTCAGGACTGGCTGGAGAGGCTGGTGACAGGGTTGGCACTCTGGAGACTGGTGTATTGGCTGGAGCCAATGGTGAAAAGACTGGGACTGGTGTAGAGACTAGAGTGGGTTGAACCCAGGGTTGGTGAGACACAGAAGATCGCAGGCTGATTTGGAGAAAACATGGGGAAATCCATAGATGGGTGGATTCCTTTGCCTGGGACGTACTCTTTCGTAGGTCTGACAGCTGGAGGAGGCGGTGCTGGGAGCACTGGTTGATCTTCTCTCATACATAACTTGATTCAATTTCAGTGAACAACTTGTGGCTCATACCCAGGCTTTTGCACTTCATATACACCAGATTCCGGATAGGGTATGGCCATCACTGTGTACGGTTCTGTCTCCCAGATAGAGTCTAACTTGTGGGTCCTTGGAAACTTCCGCAGCCACTTTATTGCCCAACTGAAGTGGTTTGGCAGAGGCATGACAGTTATAGTCCTCCTGTTGTCTCTGCTGGGCCTCACCCATCTTCTTGCTGACAATTTCTTTGGTCTCTAGGATTCTTCTCTGGTGGTCAGAGACTCACTCCAGGGAGGCTTGCGCAGAGTTGTTGAACGGGGCTTGAAGCCCAAATGTTTGGTCTTTAGGCAGCTGCCCATCATCAGGTATAAAGGGGTGTACCCCCTAGAAAAATGGACTGTGTTATTATAGATATCCAATAGTTCAAGCAACAGTCGGGGACACTCTTCTTGTCTTGACACAGAGGCTGCTCGCAACATGTGGATAAAGACTTGATTGATGCATACACAGAGCCCGTTCCCTTGGGGGTGGTAAGCAGTAGTCTGGAGTTTCTTGCAGGCATGGAATTGACACAGCTCTGGGAAGAGTTGGGCCTCAAAGGCCGTTCCACGGTCCATTAGGACAGTCTCCAGACACCCAAGGGTTTGCACCCAATTGGTGTCGAACATCTGGGCCTCTGTCTTGGCTGTGAAGTCTTTAATGGGTACAACGACAACCCATTTGGAGTAGGGATCCACCATGGTGAGAACATAAGTGTACCCGGACCAGGTAGGAGACAATTTGACATGGTCTAGCACGACCAACTGGTTAGGCCTTTCACTCTGGATGGAATGGAGGGGTGCTCTTCCGTCCTTGCGCACATTCTAGGTGACGTTACAGACTGCACATTCACTGCACCATTTCTCAATGTCGTTCCGCATTCTGAGCCAATAGAATCTTCGCCTGACAGTAGCTTCGGTCTTGTGGATTCAAAAGTGTCTTGACCGATCATGGTATGCGTTGATGACCATCACCGCGTCTCTTCGGGGAACCAGAATCTGATGAAGTCGATCACCTGAGACCGGATCCAAAGAATTTCGGTACAACAGTCCTTTGTGCACAAACAGTCACTACCTTTGTTGCCACAGACATTTCAGCTCATAGTTCTAACAGATCCCCATGACTCGTCTTTCATCTTGATGAGTCTTCTAGGTGTATAGGTCTTCTTTAACCTTTTCGGACCTGGGTTCACTGTCCATGAGGGCGGTCATAACATTCTGGTTCATGAACCGTTGATAGAATGGGGGCATCTCCACGTCTTCCCATACGTCTTCGACAGGGGGTTCTTTGCCAGGGGTAATCCGAGACAGTACATCAGCATTGACATTTGACTTGCCGCTTCTGTACTTGATGGTGAAACTGTAATTCGCTAATCTTGAAGCCCAACGCTGTTCGGTGGCACCCAACTTGGCAGTGTTCAGGTGGGCCAACGAGTTATTGTCCATGTAGACAGTGAATGGTGTGGCAGCCAAATAGTCTTTGATACCAGGGCGAGAAGTTCCAACTTGAATAAAGTGTAATTTGCATTGTTCTTCTCTGCTCCTCGCAGGTTACGACTGGCAGAGGCAATTACTCGCTCTTGCCCCTCTTGGACTATGGACAGGACAGCTCTCAGACCTTCGTCTGGATATGCCAAGATGGGGGGGTTCTGTCAGCAGACGTTTAAGAGCTCGGAATGCTGTCTCTTCGGCCCATTCAATAGGTAGTCTTCCATTGTAGTTCTCCTTCGCCATACCCCGTAAGAGAGCTAGGAGGGGGTTCTGCAATCTGGGCGAAGTGGGGAATGAAGCGGCGATAGTAGCCGGAAAATCCCAGGAAGCGCTGACATCTTTTACCATGCGCGGGATTGGCCAGTTCTTGACGACTTGCACCTTTTCAGGATTGGGCTGGATTCTCTCTGCGCTGACAACATGAGCCAAGTAGTGGACCTGAGGTTTAACCCCTTAATGACGCATGACGTAAATGTACGTCCTGGTGAGGTGGTACTTAACGCACCAGGACATACATTTACGTCCTAAGCATAACCTCGGGCATCGGAGCAGCAGATCCCGGCTGTTGATCGCAGCCAGGGACCCGCCGGTAATGGCGGACACCCGTGATCCCGAGGATGTCCGCCATTGACCCCTCAGATGCCGTGATCAATACCGATCACGGCATCTGCAGGATCGCGGTCACTTAATTGGATGATCGGATCGCCCGCAGCACTGCCGCGGCGATCCGATCATCCAGCACGGCAGCCGGAGGTCCCCTCACCTGCCTCCGCTGTCTTCCGGGAGTCTTCTGCTCTGATCTGTCTTCCCGCAGACTAGAGCAGAAGATCACCGATAACCCTGATCAGTGCTATGTCCTATACATAGCACTGAACAGGATTAGCAATCGAATGATTGCTTTAAATAGTCCCTTATGGGAACTATTAAAGTGTAAAAATAAAAGTAAAAAAAGTTAAAAAAAAATTAAGTAAAAAAAAATTGGAAAAACCCCCTCCCCAATAAAAACGTAAATTGCCCCATTTTCCCTATTTCACGCCCAAAAAGTGTTAAAAAATATTTTATATACATATTTGGTATCGCCGCGTGCGTAAATATCTGAACTATTAAAATGAAATTTTAATGATACCGTACGGTGAATGGCGTGAACATAAAAAAAAGTTCAAAATAGCTGCTTTTTATAACATTTTATTCCCAAAAAAATTTATAAAAAATGTAATAAAAGTTTTATATAAGCAAATATGGTATCAATAAAAGTACAGATCAGGGCACAAAAAATTAGCCCTCATACCGCCGCTTATACAGAAAAATGAAAAAGTTATTGGTCTTCAAAATAGGGGGATCTTAAACGTACTAATTTGGTTAAAAAGTTTGTGATTTTTTTTTAAGTGCAACAGTAATAGAAAAGTATGTTATCACGGGTATCACTTTAATCGTATTGACCCAAAGAATAAAGAACACATGTCACTTTTACCGTAAATTGTACGGCGTGAAAACGAAAACTTCCGTTTCTTTTTAATTTCCCCACACAAATAGTATTTTTTTGGCTGCGCCATACATTTTATGGTAAAGTCAGTGATGGCATTACAACGGACAACTGGTCGCGAAAAAAACAAGCCCTCATACTAGTCTGTGGATGAAAATATAAAAGAGTTATGATTTTTTGAAGGCGAGGAGGAAAAAATTAAAACGTAAAAAAAAACCTTGAGGGGGTTAAGCAAGTGACACTTTGACGGTTTGATCTTCAGCCCATGCTTGATCCAGACTTGGAAGACATCTGACAGATGACTGAGGTGTTCCTGGTAACACTTGGAATACAAAATGACATTGCAGGTTTGTAGCTTGTGGCTGCAGACTGGCCTCCTATTACTCTGGACATACACTTAGGCACGACTTGACTGGACCTTGGCAAAGACTAAGCGCGCTTGCAGAGGCTCCAACCAGGGCTTATATGGGGGAGGGCCTGGTGGGGTCCCATTGGTCACCCCTAGGTCACCTGGTCACTGATACCTCCTAGGTAACAATCACATGACAAATCACATGATAAACAGTCTTAAAGGTATAACACTCTTACATATATAACATAGGGATTATATACAATTATAATAAACAGATGCAGGGGGGGACCCAGGGGATACTGCAGGAGGCTGCTGCCTGACAGGCCAGCAAGAGTACGGGGTAACACCTCCCATACTGGGCCACCACAACTCTCTGTCACATTCTGAAATCTCAGGGGTTTTAGAAAAATGTGGATATATCCCTTAAATCTAGTAAAAAAAAGTCATATAATCCAAGCAGGCTACAGAGCCATTGCCAGATGCTTACAATTATAGCTGACTTAGTATACGATACGCACTGGCGGGCTGACAATATTCTTAACACACAGATGTCTTCCTTTTGCAGAGCGATGTGCGGTACTTGAGGGAACAAATCTAACAATGAATCTACTCAGCGCCTGCAGGTACGGTGTCTCATACTATCATTGCTGGGAAGTGCGCTATGAAGTGTATGACCAGGCCCCACAGCTGCCTGCAAGAAAACTCAACATCTGTTAATCTTAGAAGAAATTTTTAGGATTTTTTAATTTTTATTTTTTTCACTTTGGCTCAGAATAATGTCTGGTCTCGTGCAACTGACTGGAGATTAAAGAACTGAGAGGAAACATGGCCAGGGCTGTGACATTCTATTGAGTGCCGTAAATTATGAGGGGCCTAGTTGTGTTTACCAAGAAATGAGGTGTCCCTCCCAAGGCTGCGTCTAGGACAGCGTTTCCCAACCAGTGTGCCTCCAGCTGTTGCAAAACTACAACTCATAGAAACACAGGGGGAGATTTATCAAAGCTTGTGCAGAGGAAAAGTTGACCAGTTGCCCATAGCAACCAATCAGATCACATCTTTCATCTTTCGGAGGCCTTGTAAAAAATGAAAGAAGCGATCTGATTGGTTGCTATGGGCAACTGGTCAACTTTTTCTCTGCACAAGTTTTGATAAATCTCCCCTATAGAATGTATCAGCAGATAAGAACCATTTGGCTCATCTAGTCTGTCCAATATTTGTAATACATCGCCCTGTATATTCCACTATTATACTATGGTGCTCTAGTATGTTCACACACTTTCCGTGTCAGGAACTGTCCAGAGAAGGAGCAAATGCCCACAGTGAACCTCTCCTGCTCCGCACAGTTCCTGAGATAGACAGAGGTGTCAGCAGAGAGCACTGTGGTCGGACTGGAAAGAACTGCACAACTTCCTCTGGAGCATACAGCAGCTGATAAGTGCTAGATGGATAAAGATTTTTATATAGAAGAAATGTACAAATCTGTATAACTTTCTGGCACCAGTTGCGTTTAAAACATTTGGTTTCCTCTGGAGTGCCCCTTTAACCCCTTAAGGACCCGGGGTTTTTCCGTTTTTGCATTTTCGTTTTTTCCTCCTTACCTTTAAAAAATCATAACTTAAAAAATTTTTCACATGAAAATCCATATGATGGCTTATTTTTTGTGCCACCAATTCTACTTTGTAATGATGTCAGTCATTTTACAGTCAAAGAAAAATAGCCAGCTCACCACTTATGATGCATTAATGTCAAGCACTTTTGTCATCTCTGTCCAGGAGCCAGGAAAGAGTCGAGCCGTTGTCCGCGATATGGTAGAAATAGAAGGAGAAGGTTCCAGCTCCCCAGAAATCATATTAATGTGAAAAATTAAAAGTCCAAAATTTATTTAGTCCATTTTAAAATCCAAACGAAAAACACCCAGTGGGGATAAAAACACCCTTACGCCGACGCGTTTCAGACTAGTCAGTCCTTAGTCATGGCTAAGGACTGACTAGTCCGAAACGCGTTGGCGTAAGGGTGTTTTTATCCGCACTGAGTGTTTTTCGTTTGGATTTTAAAATTGACTAAATAAATTTTGGACTTTTAATTTTTCACATTAATATGATTTCCGGGGAGCTGGAACCTTCTCCGTCAGTCATTTTACCCAAAAATCTACGGCGAAACGGAAAAAAAAAATAATTGTGAGACAAAATTGAAAAAAAAAACGCCATTTTGTAAATTTGGGGGCTTCCGTTTCTACACAGTACATTTTTCGGTAAAAATGACACCTTCTCTTTGTTCTGTAGGTCCATACGATTAAAATGATACCCTACATATATAGGTTTGATTTTGTCATACTTCTGGAAAAAAATCATAACTACATGCAGGAAAATGTATACGTTTAAAATTGTCATCTTCTGACTCCTATAACTTTTTTTTATTTTTCTGCGTATGGGGCGGTATGAGGGCTCATTTTTTGCACCGTGATCTGAAGTTTTTAGCGGTACCATTTGTGCATTGATAGGACTTTTCATGATATAAAAAGTGACCAGAAATGCACTATTTTGGACTTTGGAATTTTTTTGCGCGTACGCCATTGACCGTGCGGTTTAATTAATTATATATTTTTATAATTCTGACATTTCCGCACGCGGCGATATCACATATGTTTATTTTTATTTTCATCTATACAGGTTTTTTTTTTATTATGGGAAAAGGGGGGTGATTAAAACTTTTATTAGGGAAGGTGTTAAATGATCTTTATTCACTTTTTTTTCCACTTTTTTTTTGCAGTGTTATAGCTCCCATAGGGGGCTATAACACTGCACACAGTGATCTTTTACATTGATCAATGGTTTCTCATAGATAACCATTGATCATTGATTCTGCCGCTTGACTGCTCATGCCTGGATCTCAGGCACTGAGCAGTCATTCAGCGATCGGACAGCATGGAGGCAGGTAGAGACCCTCCGACTGTCATGTAAGCTGTTCGGGTCGCCGCTGCGATCCCGAACAGGTCCCTGAGCTAACCGGCATGGTTTTACTTTCACTTTAGACACGGCGTTCAACTTTGAACGCCACGTCTAAAGGGTTAATAGCGCGCGGCACCGCGATCAGTGCTGCGCGCTATTAGCCACGGGTCCCGTCCGTTGTTAGAGGCCAGGCCCGACCCGCTATGACGCGGGGCCACGCCATGCCCATATAGAACGGGAGCAAACTCATGACGTACCGGTACGTCATTGGTCCTTAAGGGGTTAAAGGGGTACTCTGCCCCTAGACATCTTATCTCCTATCCAAAGGATAGGGGATAAGATATCTGATCGCGGCGATCAGACATCTTATCCCCTATTCTTTGGATAGAATATAAGATGTCTAGGGGCGGAGTACCCCTTTAAAGGGGTACTCCACTGGAAAACATTTTTTTTAAATTAACTGGTGCCAGAAAGTTAAACAGATTTGTAAATTACTTGTATTAAAAAATCTTAATCCTTCCAGTACTTATCAGCTGCTGTATGATCCACAGGAAGTTCTTTTCCTTTTGAATTTCCTTTCTGTCTGACCACAGTGCTCTCTGCTGACACCTGTCATGTCTGTCTTGGTCTACACACAGCCATTGGATTTTCTTGTGTGTGAACAGTTTTATGTTTCCTGGTCAGGGAATAGTGAAAGCCTTTGGCTTGCTAGCCAATAGCTCCTAGGGTGTGTCTCTTTAAAGTCAGCCCAGTCTAGCCTCTGGGTTGGTGATTGAGATCATTACATATGGACTTCCTGAGATCCTGACATGCTGCTGGGAGCTCTTGTTTATACACTCTTTATTTGAGCTTTTAATCTACTATCTCTGTTTTAGCATGCACCTTGTATGTCTTGGTTTTAGCCATGGTTATGTGGCATGCTCTTAGTAGATTTTTAGCTGTGTTTGTTTAGTCTGTTTTAGGATTTGTATATCCTTTCTGTTCTATATCTGTTCACACTGGGGGAGCTTTATCAAAACCTGTCCAGAAGAAAAGTTGCTGAGTTGCCAATAGCAACCAATCAGATCGCTTCTTTCATTTTCCAAAAGGCCTTTTCAAAAATGAAAGAAGTGATCTGATTGGTTACTATGGGCAACTCAGCAACTTTTACTCTGGACAGGTTTTGATAAATCTCCTCCACTGTGTTTTCTCTTGTATCTGTTTTCTGTGTTATCGCTCCATAAGGACATTCCTGTGTCAACTGGAGGCTCTGATCTAGCTAACTGTGTTATCGCTCCATGGGGACATTCCTGTGTCTACTGGAAGCTCTGATCTAGATATCCCTGTTATCGCTCCATAAGGACATTCCTGTGTCTACTGGAGGCTCTGATCTAGCTATCTCTGTTACCGCTCCATGGGGACATTCCTTTGTCTTCTGGAGGTTCTGATCTAGATATCCCTATTACATGTCCATGGGGACTTTGTGTCTACTGGAGGTTTTCTGAGGGATTGCGATTATTCCTGTCTTGTGTTCAGTGTGAACAGTGTTCCATAATTATATCCTGTTGTATCTGTTTTCTGAGTTGTAACTAGGCATCCCTGTTACCTGTCCATGGGGACTCCGTGTCTACTGGAGGTTTTCTGAGAGATTGCAATTATTCCTGTTTAGCGATAGATCACTGTTACCGGACCATGGGGACTTTGTGTCTACTGCAGGTTCTGGGGGATTATGCTATATTCCTCTCTGTTCCTGGAGTCTGTTTAGACTCATCCATTTTCCTGTCTGGTGTTTTTAACTCTATTTCTTTATTAGTTCTTTATTCAGATCTTTGGAGTTTTTGTACATGCACTGATCTTAGAGTACATGATCACTAAGCTAGTGTTTTCCTCTGTGCTTGACCATAGGTCTATAGTGTCCTGTGTGCTGCTCACTGATCTGTGTCCTCTGAACTTAATCTGTTATAGAGTTCTATGTTCCTCTTTCTGGTTTGTGACCAACTGTTTCTTAGTATTTTTTTTTTTAAGCCCACTGCACTTTAGTTCAGGGAGGGACTGGCGCCCAGTTGTTGATCCACCATTTAGGGTGGATGGGCAAATAGGCAGGGAGAGCGGTTTTAGGATCAGTTTAGGGCTCACTCTCCCTGTCCCCTGGTCGGTCCCTGACAACACCTCTGTCCATTTTAGGAACTGTCCAGAGTAGGAGCAAATCCCCACAGAAAACCTCTCCTACTCTGGACAGTTCCTGACATGGACAGAGTTGTCAGCAGAGAGCGCTGTGGTCAGACAGAAAATAAATTCAAAAAGAAAAGAACTTCCTGTGGATCATACAGCAGCTGATAAGTACTTGAAGGATTAAGATATATTTTTTTTTATAGAAGTAATTTACAAATCTGTTTAACTTTCTGGCACCAGTTGATTTAAAAAATGTTTCCAGTGGAGTACCCCTTTAATGCATTTTCTTTTAGCAATGAGCAAGACTGAGTTTAAAGATTAGAAGAAGGGAGCGGGGAGGGGGTGTCACAGGACGTATCAGGATCCTAATGTTTACTTATAAGATGGAGCTGAAGGATTGTGACTTCATGTGTTTCTCTGCCTTGTATAATTGCAGTGATCTTTTCTGTCAGGAAATATGACATCTCTATAGCAACTTACTTCTGCAGGTTTTCCCGTTGCGATTCAGAGCGTAGCCTTTACGACATTTACATACAAATGAGGTGTCGCCGGTGACACATTCGTGTTCGCATCCATGGTCGCCCTGCGTGCAGTAGTTAATCTCTGTAAAAGGAGAAATAAAAGGAGAACTATGTATTGTACATTCACACATTGTACTTACAGACAACAAAGTGACTGTATAAAAAAAGAAAACTCAGGATCCCAATAAAATGTTCTGACTGAAGCATCATTAATATTACAGGGTAATGTTCTGCCAGAATCTACAGACTTCAGTGTAATTCAGTGCAGATGAAGCCATATTTATAGTACACCCAGAGCACAAAATCCAGCCTGTTATGAATAGAAAAGCTTTATGCACATTATGTTTTTTGGGCCACATTTTCAACTTAAAAAAAAACTTTTTTTTATTTTTTTAAATGGGCACTGTTAGATTCAAAAACTTTTTATATGTTGTACATCTTGGCAAAACAATAACCTTTCTATTATACTTTTTCATTTTATTTAGCTCCTTTTTGTAGAAATTATGGCTTATAAAAAAGGACCACTAGGAGTCCCCATACCATCCAGAATATATATAATCCTGTCCGACTGCAGCATCATCTTTGTCAAAGATAAAGTACAGACTGGGACAAAGTCCAGGAAATGAGGGCAGGACTAGGCAAGACTCTGTGCTCACTCCTGTCCTGTTTATCAGGCTGCAGCATGAAAACAGAGAGGAGGGGGTTATAGAGCAGACTGCAGTGATTGGATGAAGAGACCAGAACAGCAGATTCAGGGAGGAAGATGAATCATGCAGAGTAAGGGCAAGGGAAGTATACGATACCTCAGCAGGATGAAAAACTAAGTGAGCACTAAAAAAAAAGGTACTTGTGAGAGAAATATAGCTGCTAGATACATACAAATTATACATACATAATCAGAATTAGGTACTGAGTAAAAGAAAAACATGTGGGACATGACAGGTACTTTTTATAGCCCAAAAAATATCTTTTATCATCTGTGATGTAAACAACCCAAAATACATCCCAAATTGAGTGCCAAAATACATCTGGCATAAAAAAGCCACAAAAGGGCCTGACACTTTATTTTACAGCTATGTTACACGCGGACTACACGCTGGTTGAGACGCCACCGGGGCAGTACTCCCAGAGCCGTGGCATCGGGATCAAAGCTCCTCACGGATAAACACCCACAATACCTCAGGACACAGGACAATATCTACTTCGGACTTCGCCTTTTATCAGGTACTACAGTTTTTCTTTCATTTTACAGGTGATTTTTTTTTTTTACAAAGTATCATATTCTCAATCATTATGTGGGTCTAGGCACCAGAATAATAACAAGTGCTTTAGCAGCATCGGCACTCTTGGATTGGCGGCAGATATTAGCTTTCTTGGTGTTGCACAGGGTCCACATTAAAGGGGTTATCCAGGAATCGGAAAAAAAGAGATAATTTCTTTCAAAGACCACTCCCTGTCTGTCTCCAGTTTGGGTGTGGTTCTACAGCTCAGTTTCATTGAAGTGAATGGAACCAAGTTGTAAAACCACACCCAAAGTGGAGACAGACAGAGAGCGGTCTTTCAAAGAAATTAGGTCTGTTTTTCGATTCCTGGATAACCCCTTTAATTTATGCCAGCAGCCTTTTGGGGATTAGCTGGAAATCTTAAAGTCATGCTCATCGCTAATGTAGCGCCGGTGGATATAATCCTATTATGTATTTATTAACCCTTCGGCAAAGTTTCCACTTGGCTTTTTGCCAGCGTTTGTTTTTTTTGTCCGAATATTGCCACTGTGTTTTCCTGCGGTTTTGCTTTTTTTCTGGTGTTTTTTGCCTTTTTATTGGAAACTGTGAATTTTTTTTTTTTTACGTTTTCAATAGCGGTTTGTCTCTCCCATAGACAAACTCTGAGAACTGATTAGACATGAATGGGTTGTTACCCGTCAGGATTTGGCCCAGAAGCTGATATCAACCATGTCAGGGCGAATTGCAGAAGTCTTGAAAAGGAAGGGTCAACACTGTAAATATTTGCAAAAACTTGATGTATTTTTCAATAAACGTTTAAAAATGTATGAAATACCTATACTGTACTTCACAATGGAAAGAAAAAGAAAAAAGGGGAAAGGGATTGAGCCCCTAGTGAAGTACGTTCATGTGGAGGGTGTCAGTGGTGGTTGGAGTGATACTCACCGGGCAGGGTTGCACTGAGAGCACAACACCTGAGTAGACTTTACACAATATCTAGGCCTGCAGCCACGGTCCTCTGGAATCAGGCTTGTCCTTCCAGTGAAAAGCAGTGTATAGGGTAGAAAAAAACGACCTTCTCTGGTGATGGTCTACTGGAGGTAGTAGGACTAGGACAACTGGTAATGTCTTTTAAAGTTGGTTTATTACAGAAGTACACAAGCAACAAGTTTCTGGTCCGTACCGGACCCTTCGTCAGGCAAGGTATACACCTTGCCTGACGAAGGGTCTGGTACGGACCAGAAACGCGTTACTTGTGTACTTCTGTAGTAAACCGACTTAAGGGTGCGTTCACATGCTCTTTGTTTTTGCGGCTTTTCCGCTGGGTATTTGAAAGGTGCGGAATCTTCTCGGCTGTCCATAGCAGATTTTCCGCGGCGGAATTTATGCTGCGGAAAATCCATCGCAGTCCCTACTGACTTCAATAGGGCTTGCGGCGGATTTTCCGCAGCGTAATTTCCTCCATGGAAAATCTGCTGCGGATAGCCGAGAAGAGCCCGCCCCCTTTCAAATACGCAGCGGAAAACCCGGAAAAACAAAGAGCGTGTGAACGCACCCTTAAAAGACATTACCAGATGTCCTAATCCTACTACCTCCAGTAGACCATCACCAGAGACGGACATTTTTTCTACCCTATACACCATACTGCACTTCAGTTTAGTATCACTTTGTGAAAACTAAAATTTGTGTCTCGAAACTTCTGGCCATGACTGTAGCGGTATACAGTGCATGGGGATGGGGACCATGTCACTTCTGAAACAGAGTTGGGTGCACTGGTCTCTGTGTTAGTGTAATGTGCTCCGTCATAGCAAGGAACGAAATGAGGGGTAGGTCAAAGGGGCTAGTAGGTCCATGCAGCATAGCTGCAAATTGCCAATGTACTAGAGAGTAGTGAAAACCGAAGAACAATATAAACAGAAAAGTAAAGAAACAAACTTACTTGTGCAAGTTTTCTTGTCAGCATTGAGTGAGAATCCGGGGCGACATCTACAATGATAGGAATCGTCGGTATTTACGCACTGGTGTTGGCAGCCGGGATTAGACAGCGCACAGTAATCAGGTCCTGGGGAAAGTAAAGAGACATCAATAATAGACTGTGCTTCATGGTCGATATGGAAAATAGGGATCTCTGGTAGGTGAAGTACTTATTTTCCTAGGGCAGTGTTTCCCAACCAGGGTGCCTCCAGCTGTTGTAAAACTACAACTCCTAGCATGCCCGGACAGCCTTTGGCTGTCCGGGCATGCTGGGAATTGTAGTTTAGCAACAGCTGGAGGCACCCTAGTTGGGAAACACTGCTCTAGACATTAAAGGGGTACTCCGGTGAAAAATATTTTATTTTTTTTTTAATCAACTAGCACCAGAAAGTTAAACAGATTTGTAAACTACATCTATTTAAAAAATCTTAATTTTTCCAGTACTTATCAGATGCTGTATACTACAGAGGAAGTTTTTTCTTTTTAAATTTCTTTTCTGTCTGACCACAGTGCTCTCTGCTGACACCTCTGTCTGTCAGGAACTGTCCAGAGCTGGAACAAATCCCCATTTGTATATTAGTTCTTTATTCAGATCTTTGGAGCTTTTGTACATGCACTGATCTTAGAGTACATGATCACTAAGCTAGTGTTTTCCTCTGTGCTTTACCATAGGTCTATAGTGTCCTCTGTGCTGCTCACTGATCTGTGTCCTCTGAACGTAATCTGTTATAGAGTTCTATGTTCCACTAATGTTTCTGGTTTGTGACCGACTGTTTTTTAGTATGTGTTTTTAAGCCCACTGCACTTTAGTTCAGGGAGGGACCGTCGCTCAGTTGTCAATCCACCGTTTAGGGTGGATGGGCAAGTAGGCAGGGAGAGCGGTTTTAGGGTCAGTTTAGGGCTCACTCTCCCTGTCCCCTGGTCGGTCCGTGACAACAACTCTGTCCATTTTAGAAACTGTCCAGAGTAGGAGTAAATCCCCACAGAAAACCTCTCCTACTCTGGACAGTTCCTGACATGGACAGAGGTGTCAGCAGAGAGCACTGTGGTCAAACAGAAAAAAAAAATCAAAAAGAAAACTTGCACAAGATGCTGTATAGTACAGAGGAAGTTTTTTTCTTTTTACATGTCTTTTCTGTCTGACGACAGTGCTCTCTGTTGACACCTCTGTCTGTCAGGAACTATCCAGAGCAGGAACAAATCCCCATAGCAAACCTATCCTGCTCTGGACAGTTCCTGAGACAGACAGAGGTGTCAGCAGAGAGCACTGTGGTCAGACAGAAAATAAATGTAAAAAGAAAAGAACTTCCTCTGTAGTATACAGCAGCTGATAAGTACTGGAAGGATTAAGATTTTTAAATAGAAGTAATTTACAAAGCTGTTCAATGTTCTGGCACCAGTTGATTTAAATAAAAAATTGTTCTTCACAGGAGTACCCCTTTAATCCATCAAATGTTCCCAGTGTCACCTATGGATAAAACTTTTATTTATAAAGGACAACTCTGCACAAACAAGTTGGAAAATGTGGGTGAAACTGGCTGACGTCTGTTATAATTTGACACAATCAGCAAAACCACCGAGGAATTGTCATGTCTGCTCCTAATTTATTCCGACATTGATATCCACAAAAGAAGGACAAAGAATTTGCTTACTCTGACAAGTCTTCTTATCCGGGTTCAGAATAAAGCCAGGCCGGCACTGACAGACATAAGAGTTGTTAGCATTAAGACACTCGTGCTGACAACCGTGGGTACCCAGAGCGCAATAATCCACAACTAAAAAAGAGTAAAACAATATAACAATCTGCAACTGAAGATATATTCAGGTCACACCAATAGCAATTTATTTAGTATATACACTCGCTGCCAACTTTATTAGGTTATTAGGGCTTGTTAAAGGGGTTATCCGGAAAAAAACTTTTTTTACATAATCACTGGCTCCAGAAAGTTTAACAGATTTGTAAATTACTTCTTTACATTTTTTAAATCCATTCAGTACTTATGGGCTGCTGAAGTTTAGTTGTACTTTTCTGTCTAAGTGCTCTCAGATGACACCTGTCTCGGGAACTGTCCAGAGAAGAAGCAAATCCATAGCAAACTTTTTCTACTCTGTGCAGTTCCCGAGACAAGCAGAGATGTCAGCAGAGAGCACTGTTACCAGAGAGAAAAGAACCACTCAACTTCAGCAGCTGATAATTATTGGAAGGATTAAGATTTTTTAATAGAAGTCATTTATAAATCTGTTTTACTTTCTGGAGCCAGTTGATATAAATAAACAAAAGTTTTTTCCTGGAATACCCCTTTAACACAAATAGCTTATCAGCCAATAACATGGCAGCATTTCAATGCATTTAGGCATGTAGACATGGTCAAGACAACTTGCTGAAGTTCCAACTGGGTAGCAGAACAGAGAAGAAGGGGAATTTAAGTGACTTTGGCAGTGGCATGGTTGTTGGTGCCAGATGGGCTTGTCTGAGTATTTCAGAATATGCTGATCTAGGGTTTACACTTTACAGAGAATGGTCCCAAAAGGAGAAAATATCCAGTCAGCGGTAGTTGGGGGGATTAAAATGCCTTGTTGTAATGCTGATCATGTCGATCCCTTTATGATCACAGTGTCATCTTCTAATCTATAGCAAAGCTCAGAGCTGAAGAACCATGGCAAAAGAGTAAAGAGAAGACAACACCATAGTGGTATCCACTAACATGGAAAGCTTTCATGAGTTAGACTAAAGTAACTTTATGCAATTGTATGCACCAAATAAACTTTGTATATCTGTATTGTAGTTGACCTGGAATCCTAATTCTTTATCTAGTTACCTGTGTCTACACATAAATACTTACCAATGCAAGACTTGCCATCTCTGGCCAACTTATACGCCTCATGGCATTGGCAGAAATAGGATCCCAGAGTATTGACACAGATCTGTTCACATCCATGTTTCTCTGTAGCACATAAGTCCTCAGCTGCACAACACAAGGGTACAATAATAAATGGCTACTATAACATATCAAAGTGATTAACAAATCATATCCCATATCTGAAAGTGGTCAGACATCCTACCCCAAGGCCAACCCCCCCTTCCCCCCACACACACATTCATTTGCATGGGAAACGCTGAAGATACATGAGTACAGCATGCTACAGCTCAGCATGACCTCTATGGCACTTGAGCTTGGAAGGAAAACATGATTTTAAAACTTTACAAACAGCCATCAGTTAGGAGACAGTTATTGTTTGTTTTATATCCCTGTCCATTTCCATTACCCCTACTGCAGGTAACCCTTTTTTTTGGATGTCATGTTGTCTATCAAACATTGTATATAGCACAGTAACATATCCAACAGAAGAAGAAGCGGCACGCCAGGGTAACAAGCAATAGCGTGGTTTTATTCACCCATCAAGTTACTGTGCTACGTTTCGGTTTTCACAATGAGACCTTTCTCAAGCCAATTAAGCATCTTACATCACTTTCTTTTATATGGGGCTCATCAGTGAACTCGATTTATAATATACTAGCTGAGTACCCGGCGTTGCCCGGTTTTCCTTCCTAATCCTTGTTGGGGAGGAAAATAAACAAAGGAGGAAGCTTTTGAATTTATATCCCGTCCTCATATATTGTTGTCATATCCCAACCCCACATCCCAACCTCCTATCCCGTCCTCCTATCTCGACCTCCTATCTCGACCTCCTGTCCCGACCTCCTATACTGTCTCCTATCCCGTCCTCCTATCCCGACCTCCTATCCTGTCCTCCTATCTCGACATCCTATCCCGTCCTCCTATCCAGTCCTTCTATCCCCACCTCCTATCCTGTCCTCTAATCTCGAGCTCCTATCCCGAGCTCCTATCCCGACCTCCTATCCCATCCTCCTTTCTCGACTTCCTATCTCAACCTACTATCTCGACCTCCTATCCCGACCTCCTATCCGTCCTCCTATCCCATCCTCCTTTCCCATCCTCTTTTCCCGTCCTCATATCTCGACCTCCTATCCTGTCCTCCTATCCCGACCTCCTACCTGACCTCCTATCCCGACCTCCTATCCCGACCTCCCGTCCCGACCTCCCATCCCGTCCTCATATCCCGACCCATACCTCCTATCCCGTCCTCATATCCCGTCCTCCTATCCTGTCCTCCTATCCCGACCTCCTATCTCAACCTCCTGTCCCGACCTCCTATACCGTCCTCCTATCCCGACCTCCTATACCGTCCTCCTATCCCGACCTCCTATCCCGATCTCCTATTCCGTCCTCCTATCCCATCCTCCTATCTGAACCTCCTATCTCGTCCTCCTATCTACTCCTCCTATCCCATCCTCCTATCTCAACCTCCTATCCCGTCCTCCAATCTCAAGCTCCTATCCCGACCTCCAATCCTGTCCTCCTTTCTCGACCTCCTATCTCAACCTCCTATCCCGTCCTCCTTTCCCATCCTCATATCTCGACCTCCTATCCAGACCTACTATCCCATCCTCATATCCTGTCCTCAAATCCTGTCCTCCTATCCCGACCTCCTACCTGACCTCATATCCCGACCTCCCATCCCGTCCTCATATCCCGATCCGTAATATGTGTACCAGGTATTGAAATATCTCCAGCCGTACGGCAGTTATGTGGGAACATACATTTCCCATTGATTTGCATGGGACTTTAAACAAAAACCCTGACCCTCACAAATGGGGGTAGTTAAGGGTTAAATTAACTATTCTATATTTTAAGTGGACATATAAGTAACATGTGACCAAGTATTATCGAAATATCTCCAGCCGTTTGGAAGTTATGCGGTAACATATATTTCCCATAGACTTGTATGGGACTTTAAACATAAGCCCCGCCCCTGGCAAATAGGGGTGAGTAAGGGTTAAATCACCTATCCTATGTTTGTTGTTGACATATAAGTAACATGTGTGCCAAGTTTCATGTTAATATCTTTAGCCATTTGAAAGTTTTTGTGGAACATACACACATACATACATACATACATACACACACGTTGAGTTTTATATATATATAGATTAATGTAAACAGATATAAATAGATACAAATAATAATGATGTTGTATATACAAATAATACAAATAATGTATATACAAATAGATACAAATAATAATGATGTAGTATACATCATTACATAAAAACAGCTGGTGATAAGTGATACATTGTGTCCAATACATATCCATATTCTGATCTTCATGTACACAAAAACATCTACAATGTTAAGATATTGCGTTCAAAAGTGGGCAGTGACTCACCTGTTAGCTCTAATATCAAGTGTACGCCCCCATCATCTCTTCATCACGCTGTGTCCGCTTGTACACAAACAGAGAGCGCCGGACTGAAAACCATGTCCGTACTTCCTGCACTCTCGCGGGGTTTCTCAGAGCTGCCGGGGACCAGCCGACAACACAAGAGCTCACACATGCGTCTTGTGTTCACAGATTCAAGCGGCCGGTTGAGCAAGGGGGATCCCACATTCCATCTTCAGCGCAGGCGGCATGTGTGTTCTCCCGTTTGTACGGCCATCTTGGATATGGGAACACTACCATTATTGCCCATGTACATTAGATCATAGAACCGGTATAGTACCTGTAAAAGCATTAAGGTCAATGCCTACTGAATGCATTTCCATATGATGGACAACGATCATTGAGGTACAACATAAGCATCCGCCATCCTATACATCTCAATGTTAGACTAGACTCTAGACTGTATACAAAAAGTAGTATATATATATAGAAAAAATTTAGAAAAGATACAGGTATTAATAAACGATTTAACAATATGTCAAGATCTGAACATAAAGTTTTGCAGGAGATTGTCCATAATGACAACATCCTCATTAAGCCCGCCGATAAAGGCGGGGTGGTTGTCATTATGGACAAATCTGATTATATGAGAGAGAGGTATTTAGACAGATACAAGATTCAGAGGTACATAGATGTGTGAGTTATGACTCAAAATTCATGACTGAATGTAGATTAAAAACTTTGATGTTGTGATAGATGAGGACCTACATACCTTTCTGTTGCCTAAACACCCTAGGACCCCAATGATATATATGTTGCCTAAGATTCACAAGAGCCTGAATAATCCATGAGGGGGGCCCATTGTGTCGGTCCAAGACTCGATACTTAGTCCAGCAGCAATTTATGTAGATAAAATCCTCAGTGAATACGCTGTAGGTGCATCATCGTATATTCGAGACACCGCAGATTTTTTACTAAAATTAAAAGAGGTTAGGCTCCCCGAGGACTGTACTTTAGTCTCATTTGATGTGGTGAGCTTGTATACCTCTAGAAACCATGATAGAGGGATACAGAGCATCACCAAAGTGTTAGACAACAGTTCACACTCTGCAGATTGTAAAGAATTTAGATTGGGTTTTGTGGAAATAATTCTGACCTGTAACTATTTTCTTTGTCAGGACAAGTACTATATACAATTAAGGGGTACAGCAATGGGGTCTAATATGGGCCCAACATATGCCAATATTGTAATGGCTAACATAGAAGAGTTGTCTATATATATACCACTTTGACAATGTGTTGAAGTGGTGGCGTTATATAGACGACGTCTTTGTGATCTGGAGAGGCATAGATGACGAATGAGACTTGAATGACTTAGATGGAGACATCAAATTCACTATGGTGGCATTAAAGACTGGAATCCAATTCTTGGATACTTGGGTGTACATAGAGAATGACAGACTTGTAACCGACTTATTTGTGAAACCGACAGATCGAAATAAGCTTTTACGTTTTGATTACACTAGAGGAAAGACTGAGAGACATGGGGCAGAAATTTACACAAAGAGGTTACCCCAAGCAGGGAGTGCACTCACACAAATGTAAGGTTGAGCTAATAAAGAGAGAGGACATCCTACATTCAAATACCCCTGACAAAAATGCTACGAGACGTATTCCTTGTGTGTCTACATTTACTCCTCTGAGTGAGAAGCTCGGTCAGAGTATAAGTAGACACTGGAACATTCTTGCTCATTCTTTTGACAACATCCCTGAATTGAAAATTTCACCCATATAAGCATACAGGAGGGCTTCTAATTTGAAAGATACATTGAAAAAAAAAATAATTATATATATATAAGAGAGAGAGAAAACTGAAAACGAATTGGTTGACAGATAGTCGCCCAATAGGGAATTTTACCTGCTCAACATGTTCCTATTGTAAGTACAATACAAAAGGCAGATTCGTGAAGTTGGGGGGGCACGACGTACAGATAGAGCAGTTTTTTACTTGCAGAACTAGTTATGTCGTGTATACCCTAATTTGCAAATGTGGCAGGTTCTACATTGGCAAAACCATTAGGCCATTGTTTCATAGGATCCGTGAACATGTTAGATCCCTCAGTACAGGGGTGGGAGTCACCAGGTTCATAGCTCATATTATTGAATGCCATGCAGAGGAACCTATTCCCTTTAAATTTAGTGCAATAGAAAAAGTGGAATATGCTGGGAAAGATAATAATAAAAATCAGGAACTCCTAAGGAGAGAATCCAAATGGATCCTCCGGATGGATGCATTAGGCCAATTAGGTTTGAACGACAAATGTGAAATGGGGGCACTCTTAGCCACCTAACGGTTGTGTATACTGAGGGAGACTCACAACGTCATTAGGATGTAATTTTTAACTTGTTTTTCACCTTTAATGTGTTTTTTACCTGTTTGTTGTTATGGTCACCATGGTGATACCTGCGCCGGCAGGTACTAGAACACACCTCTTGACGGAGTGACGTATGGCCCGAGGAAGTGCTGTGAGCACACAACGGTCTGTCGCCACTCCCCCCGCATGTCTGTGTACCCGCTGTACCTGCTGGCGTGCTTTTATCCTTTATGAATAAAGGAGACACCTTTGCAGGAAACTTGGTGAGTGCAGCGTATCATTCTTTTTGTACTAGTGTGAAAGATAAATTGGTTCGTACTGATCTGTATACTGATAAGAAAAATATAGCCACCACATTGAAACCTGGGTGTTATCCATGTATGAGCTGCGATAATTGTAAACTGATGATTAAGGGTGACAGCTTTAAACATCCAGTGTCAGGTATGGAATACAAAATACGCCATCATGTTACCTGTAAATCAGACCATGTTATTTATGTTTTGATTTGTCCATGTCCTGGGATTTATGTGGGCGAAACAACCACTGAATGCAAGATCAGGTTCACTAATCATAAATCCTCAATACGGATAGGTAAAAATGAGCTTCCAGTCCCCAGGCATTTTACCGAATTTGAACATACATTAGATCAATTGAGATTCATGATTATCGACCATATACCTCAACCCATAAGGGGTAGGGATAGAGAGAGAATTCTGAGGAGACGTGAACTTGTATGGATAGACAAGCTACGTGCCTTACAGCCTGAAGGGTTAAATATTGATTTTTCAATGAAACCATACATGTGAAGCATATAATGTATTAAAGGGGTACTCCGGTGGAAAACGTTTATTTATTTATCTTTTTATGAACTGATGCCAGAAAGTTAGACAGATTTGTAAATTACTTACATTAAAAAATCTTTACCCTTCCAATACATTTTAGCAGCTGTATACATTTTAGCAGCTGTATTTGTAGCAGCTGAAATTCTTTTCTTTTTTTTATTTCTTTTTTGTCTTGTCCACAGTGCTCTCTGCCATGTAGGAAGTGTCCAGAGCAGCATAGGTTTGCAATGGGGATTTTCTCCTGCTCTTGACAGTTCCCGATATGGGCATCAGGTGTCAACAGAGAGCACTGTGGACAAGACAAAAAAGAAATTCAAAAAGAAAAGAATTTCCTCTATAGCATACAGCTGCAAAAAAGTACCGGAAGGGTAAAGATTTTTTTATACAGGTAATTTAAATCTCCCCCAAAATTTGTAGCCCAATTTCTCTTGAGTATGGAAATACCTCATATGTTGACATAAAATGATCTGTGGGCTCGCAACATGGCTCAAGAGGGAAAAAGCATGCTGTCATGGTTTTTGGTGGCCATGCTGCATTTAGGAAGCCCCTGGTGCCAGAACAGCAAAAAAAAAAAAAAAAAAAACAACAAACCCACATGTCATACTATTTTGGAAACTACACCCCTCAAGGAACATAACAAGGGGTATAGTGAGCCTTAGCACCTCACAGGTGTTTGACGACTTTGCGTTGAATTTGGACGTGAAAATGGAAAATTTTATTTTTAACACTAAAATGATGGTGTTACCCCAAATTTTTCTTTTTCACAAGGGGTAATATAGGAAAATGTACCCCAAAATGTAAAGCCCAATTTCTTCCGATTAAGAAAACACCCCATATATGGACGTTAAGTGCTCTGCTGGCGCACTACAGGTCTCAGAACAGAAGGAGCGCCATTGGGCTTTTTGAAAGAGAATTTTGCTGAAATGGTTTTTGGGGGGCATGTTGCATTTCGGAAGCACCATGGTGCCAGAAAAGCAAAAAAAAAAATAAAAAAAAAAACACATGGCATACTATCCTGGAAACTATACCCCTCAAGGAATGTAACAAGGGGTATAGTGAGCCTTAACACCTCACAGGTGTTTGACGACTCTGCATTGAAGTTGGATGGGAAAATGGAAAATTTTATTTTTAACACTAAAATGCTGGTGTTACCCCAAATTTTTCTTTTTCACAAGGGGTAATAGGAGAAAATGGACCCCAAAATGTAAAGCCCAATTTCTCCTGATTAAGAAAACGCCCCATATGTGGATGTTAAGTGCTCTGCTGTCACACTACAATGCTCAGAATACAAGGAGCAAAATTTGGCTTTTTGAAAGAGAATTTTGCTGAAATGGCTTTTGGGGGCATGTTGCATTTAGCAAGTCCCCATGGTGCCAGAAAAGCAAAAAAAAAAAAAAAAACACATGGCATACTATCCTGGAAACTACACCCCTCAAGGAACGTAACAAGGGGTATAGTGAGCCTTAACACCTCACAAGTGTTTGACGACTTTGCATTGAATTTGGAGGTGAAAATGAAAATTTTCATTTTTAACACTAAAATGATGGTGTTACCCCAAAGTTTTCTTTTTCACAAGGGGTAATAGGAGAAAATGAACCCCAAAATTTGAAGCCCAATTTCTCCTGATTAAGAAAACGCCCCATATGTGGATGTTAAGTGCTCTGCTGTCACACTACAATGCTCAGAATACAAGGAGCAAAATTTGGCTTTTTGAAAGAGAATTTTGCTGAAATGGCTTTTGGGGGCATGTTGCATTTAGCAAGTCCCCATGGTGCCAGAAAAGCAAAAAAAAAAAAAACACATGGCATACTATCCTGGAAACTACACCCCTCAAGGAACGTAACAAGGGGTATAGTAAGCCTTAACACCTCACAAGTGTTTGACGACTTTGCATTGAATTTGGAGGTGAAAATGAAAATTTTCATTTTTAACACTAAAATGATGGTGTTACCCCAAAGTTTTCTTTTTCACAAGGGGTAATAGGAGAAAATGAACCCCAAAATTTGAAGCCCAATTTCTCCCAATTAAAAAAACACCCCATATGTGGACGTTAAGTGCTCTGCTGGCGCACTTCAGGTCTCAGAACAGAAGGAGCACCATTGGACTTTTGGAGAGAGAATTTTGCTGGAATTGAAGTCGGGGCCATGTGCTTTTACCAACCTCCCATGGAGCTAGAACAGCAAAAAAAAAAAAAAAACACACGTGACACCATTTTGGAAACTATACCCCTCCAGGAACGTAACAAGGGTTACAGTGAGTACTTACACCTCACAGGTTTTTTTGGACAGTGGGCCGTAAAAGTGAAAAATTAGATTTGTTGCACTATACTGATAGTGTTACCCCAAATGTTACATTTTCACATAGGGTAATAGGGGAAAAGGCCCCCAAAATTTGTAGTGCAATTTCGCCTGAGAAAGAAAATACCCCATATGTGGATGTAAAGTGCTCTGCGGGCGCACTGCAATGCTCAGAATAGAAGGAGCGCCATTGGAAAGAATTGATTTTTAACACTGAATTGCTGGTATTAACCAAATTTTTTTTAGTTTCACTAGTAGTAAGAGAATAAAAGCTCCACAAAATTTGTAGCCCAATTTCTCCAGAATAAGGAAATACCCCATATAAGGCGGTAAAGCACTATGCGGGTGCAAAACAGGGCTTAGGAGTGAGACAGCAGCGATGAGATTTGAGGCCTAAAGTTGTGCTTTGCACTGCAATGGTTGAGGTTCTGACATAAAATGTAAAAAAAAAAAAAAAAAAACAATTTTGAAACTACACCCCTCAAGGAAGGTAACAAGGAGTACAATGAGTACTTACACCTCACAGTTTTTTTGAACAATTTTTAAAAATTAGTTTTTTTTTACACTAAAATGCTGGGGTTACCCAATCTTTAACATTTTCACAAGGGGTAATTGGAGAAATTGGGTTACAAATTTTGGAGGGCTTTTTCTCCTGACTATGGAAAGACATCCGCATATGGGGTAACGTGCTGGGCGGGCGCACAACAAGGCTCAGAAGTCATAGAGGTAAGTTTGTATTTGAGGCCTATGGCATATCAGTAGCTGACGGTTACATACATTCAGAGGAAAATACAAAAATGAAACACCCACACGTGACACCATTACAGAAAGTACCCACCCTGAGGAATGGGTATAGGGGTAAAGAGGACATTTTGAATGCACAGGTGTTTCCTAAATTTATTTTCCAGGAATGGATGAAGGGTAGCTTTGGAAAATTGCAATTTTCAACCTCTGCTTCATCTTTCTGAGAACAACTAACATGTGACTCCGAATTGTCGCCTGGAAATACGACAGAGCTCAGCGAGAACTCTTCACATTTGAGGCCGATGTTTCTTACGGACCTAACAATTACGGTATATACATTGAGAGGAAAATACAAGAAAGGAACACCCACATGTGAGCCTATTACAAATAGTGTTGAGCGGCATAGGCCATATTCGAATTCGCGAATATTCGCGAATATATGGACGAATATTCGTCATATATTCGCGAATATTCGCATATTCGTTATACCCCCGTTTTATTTTCGCGTATGCGAAAATACGCGCATGCGAAAATTAGCATATGTGGAAATTCGCATATGCGAAAATTAGCATATGCTACTTTTCGCATATGCGAATTTTCGCACGCCAGTCTCACACTCGCACAGTAGTATTACAGCCTTCTTTACACCACACAAGCTGGAAGCAGAGAGGGGTGATCACTGTGATGTGTACTATGAAGAAAAAAAAAAAAAATACGAATATTCGTAATTACGAATATATAGCGCTATATTCGCGAAATTCGCGAATTCGCGAATATGCGATATTCGCGAATAATATTCGAATTGCGAATATTCGCGAGCAACACTAATTACAAACATTACACCCCCTAGGGAAGGTGTATAGGGGTGAAGTGGAGATTTGGAACAGGCGGGTGTTCCCTAAATTTATTTTCCAGGAATGGATGAAGTGTAGTTTGGGGGAAATGAAAATTGCAATTTTAGTACTGATATGCTAATTATATTCCCAGAATGATGACCCAGAGTACAGCCAAAAGTTAAAATGATGCCCACCCCAAACCCTATATTCTATACCTGAATCATCATTCTGGGATTGTGATGTGTGTGGCTGTCCCTATTCTGTTACCTCAAATGCGCACCCCGCTCAGGTGGGGAGAGAGCGCTGCGCATTTGAGGCAACTGCAAACCCCCAATGCTGTTAACTCTGTGTCCCATGACCCTTCCCTTTTTTTTTTTTTTTTGGGGGGGGGGGGGGGGGATATTATCAGGAGTATTGAGGAAGTGGTTTTTGGGTTGTTGTTTTTTTGGGGGGGGGAGGGGTTGGTTTTAAAATTTGGAAGACAATGTACTCTGGACTGGTACATTGGAGTCGAATTCTGGGGAATTAAAATCAGGGAGAAGGATTAAAATTTAGTGCTCCATGGAAGTGTGATACTCCCTGAAGCAATCCTTAAAGGGGTACTCCGGTGCTTACACATCTTATCCCCTATCCAAAGGACTCCCGCGATCAGGCATCTTATCCCCTATCCTTTGGATAGGGGATAAGATGTGTAAGCAACGGAGTACCCCTTTAATGCAGACACCCGAATGATTGCGGCAAGTGTCGCACTGAGTGGTGGTGTCCTTCCGAATTCCCCTCCTGTGACACACTCTGCATTTTTTCTGGGATCGTCCTTTCTTTCCAGTGTGGGGGACCTCACCTGGAAAGTGTTGGCCGGGGACGATCCGGGGAATCGAAGTTCCAGAGGTGCTCTGACCCGCTCCTTGGCAGTCACCAAAGATGAGGGTCTTTAGAACTTCCTGTTGGAACTCCAGGAATGTCCCTGTGTTGCCAGTGTGCTGGGACAGTACAAAAGAGTTATACATGGCAACCTGTACCATGTAGACTGCAACTATTTTGTACCATGTCCGCGTTTTGCGCATGGCATCATATAGCTTGAGGACTTGATTAGAAAGATCAACTCCCCCCATATACCGATTGTAGTCCAGAATGAAGCTTGAGGACCAGTCCCACGGTACCTCGAACAGAGATACGGGTGCTGCCGTTCCCATGAATTGTGGACAGCATACAGACATCTCTATTATCCTTATACCTGACCAGCAACAGGTTTTCAAGGGAAAAGGCACGAGACTCACCCTGGGGAATAAGAGTCTGCAGGAGATAGGAAGGAAGGCCTCTTTGATTCTTCCTGAATGTCCCACAAGCAAGTGTGGATCTGGCGGCGAGGGATGTGAAGAGAGGGATACTAGTGTAAAAGTTATCCACGTAGAGGTGGTAACCTTTATCTAGAAATGGGTGCAAAAGGCCCCAAACAATTTTCCCGCTAACACCCAGAGTGGGGGGACATTCTGGGGGTTAAAAATGGGAGTCTCGTCCCTCATACACCATAAACTTGCAAGTGTACCCTGAGGTACTCTCGCAAAGTTTATACATCTTCATGCCATACCGCGCTCGCTTGGTTAGGATGTATTGCCGGAAGCTGATTCTCCCCTTAAAGCTGATGAGAGACTCATCAATAGCCACCTCCCTTCCAGGGACATTGGCCTCCCAAAATTTGTCCCCGAAGTGATTGATGACCGGCCTGATTTTATACAGGCCTGATTTTATACACGGGATCAGTTCGGGGGGGGGGACATGCTGCATTATCAGCAAAATGCAAACATCTCCGAATGGCCTCGAACCGCGGACGGGTCATGGCCATACTGTAGAGCAGGGTCTGGTAGAGGTTGTCCCCACTTCAGTACTGCCTGACCTTTGTTTTTTTAAATAGGTACGATCCGTCCACACAGCACAGGCCTGCTGCTGGTGGCACGGACCGCCTATAGGTGCAAAAAATAAAAAAAAAGCACCTGCGACACAAATAAATAAAAAAAACGCGAATCAGTACTATGGTACTGATCAGTGGCGGGTGGGCTTTAGCTAATGATGACGGACCGCTCTTTTATAGCTAAGAGGGCCCGGCCACATGTTTAGCAAAAAAAAGGTCTGCGCAGACCACAGCGACCCAGTAGGGCCCGGGACCTGCAGACACCTACAGTATGGTATGCTTTTAAAAAAATATATATATCTTTTTTTTACCACCTAACTCTATCCCTGTCTAATCTAAAGCTTTCCCTAATCACAGAAAAAATGCCAAGGGGCATCAGAAACACTGTGAGGAGAGAGATGCAGCACCGGGGCTCCATCCTGATCAGCACCAGACATAAAATGGTGCTGATCAGAGCGAAGCAACATGCTCCTGCTCTCCTCCCCCCTCCCCATATACTGTGATTGGGGCGGTCACTATGACCACCCAATCACATCTGTACTGGGCGGGGGTGGGGTGCCAATACTGCCACCTCCCAGTACAGTACGGATGATGACTGATTATCATCCTTTTCTGGGTCATGGGGTCACATGTGAACCCATGACACGGAATCGCCACAGATCGCCGGTTTATATTTACCGGTGATCGTCGATATGGGGGGTCCTCAGGACCCCCTTGGCACTGTGCCGGGATGCCTGGACTGTGCCGGGATCCCCACCCGGCAAGCAGTGAGGAACGGAATCATAGCAAATCGCTGGTCTGAATTAACCGATTTTGCAGCTGAATTTGCAGCAATCACCAATATGGCGATGTGCCGGCATGCCTGCTGAATGATTTGAGTCCTTAAGGATCGGGGATGCAGGGCGTATGCATACACCCTGCGTCCCCAAGAGGTTAAGTATCTTGCCTGGTGACATGATCCTTACTGATCGAGGTTGATATTTGTTCATCTGTATATAGTATGTACATATTTTTCTTTCTCTGATATTTTTTATTTTTTCACAGTGTGTTTGGGACATTTGTGGAAGTGATACTCATCTGGAATGCCAAGGGAATCTTGACAACACGACTGAACAATGCGCTGAAGTTAGGAATTATATTTCTTGAAAGCATGTGAGATATAGCTTTTTGATGTTGCTTTTGAGAAGCTGAGGACCATTTGCCGCATTTATATATTATATAGTTATATATTTGTTGTGCCCACGGAACTGTTGCTTTGATATAGTCTGGTAATTTGATGGTTAATCAATGAACATTGTGGACCAACACATCTCCCTAGGTGTAATTATATTACAATATTTTTTCGTTTGGAGTCCCTCATTAATCCCTTAGGGACCCAGCCCATTTTCACCTTAAGGACCAGAGCGTTTTTTGCACATCTGACCACTGCCACTTTAAGCATTAATAACTCTGCAATGCTTTAAGTTATGAATTTGATTACGAAACTGCTTTTTTGTGACATATTCTACTTTAACATAGTGGTAAATTTTCGCTAATACTTGCATAATTTTTTGGTGAAAAATTCAAAAATTTCATGAAAATTACAAAATGTTGCATTTTTCTAACTTTGAAACTCTCTGCTTATAAGGAAAATAGACATCCCAAATAAATTACACATTGGTTCACATATACAATATGTCTACTTTATGTTGGCATCATAAAGTTGACATGTTTTTACTTTTGGAAGACATCAGGGGGCTTCAAAGTTCAGCAGCAATTTTCCAATTTTTCACAAAATTTTCAAAATCGAAATTCTTCAGGGACCAGTTCAGTTTTGAAGTGGATTTGAAGGGCCTTCATATTAGAAATACCCCATAAATGACCCCATTATAAAAACAACACCCCCTCAAAGTATTCAAAATGACATTCAGAAAGTGTGTTAACCCTTTACGTGTTTCATAGGAATAGCAGCAAAGTGAAGGATAACATTGAAAGTCTTAATTTTTTTACTCTCGCATGTTCTTGTAGACCCAGTTTTTTAATTTTTATAAGGGGAAAAAGGAGAGTAATACCCCCCAAAATGTTAACCCAATTTCTCTTGCGTAAGGAGATACCTCATATGTGGATGTAAAGTGTTCGGAAGGGCAATAGAGGGCTCAGAAGGGATGGAGCGACAATGGGATTTTGTAGAGTGAGTTTTTGCCTCATGTGGCATACTATTTTGGACACTACACCGCTTAAGGAACCTAACAAGTTGAACAGTGTACCTTAACACTCCACAGGTGTTTGACAACTTTCCGTAATTTTTTTTTTTCTTCACTAAAATGCTGATTTTCCCCCAAACTTTACATTTTTACAAGGGGTAATAGGAGAAAACGCCCCCCAATATTTGTAACCCCCATCTCTTCTGAGTATGAAAATACCCCATGTGTGGACATCAAGTGCACTGCGGGCACCAGAACATCAAAAAAAAAAAAAAACACATGGCATAATATTTTGAAAACTTCACCCCTCAAGGAATGTAACAAGGGGTACAGTGAGCCTTAACACCACACAGGTGTTTGACAACTTTTTGTTAAAGTCGGATGTGTAAATGCAAAAAAAAAAATTTCTTCACTAAAATGCAGTTTTTTCGCCAAATTTACAATTTTTTACAAGAGGTAATAGGAGAAAATGCCCCCCAAAATTTGTAACCCCATGGGTGGAAATGCTCCATGTGTGGATGTAAAGTGTTCTGCGGGTGAACTACAATGCTCAGAAGAGAAGGAGCACCATTGGGCTGTTGCCTTGAAATACAGGGCTCTGAAGTGAGAGAGTGCCATGCGAATTTCAGACCTAAATAAGGGATTTGCATAGGGACGGACCCGGATGCAAGAATTAGACTTGCCTCCGATACCAAAAACCTCATGCTTTTGCAATACTACTACTACCAGCATGCCATTTGGCTGTCCATGCATGCTGGGGGTTGTAGTTATGTAACAGCTGGGAGCATACTGATTGCAAAACACAGAATTTCTTACCTAACAGTGTGCCTCCAGCTGTTGCAAAACTACAACTCCCAGCATCTATGGTCTATCAGTGCATGCTGGGATTTGTAGTCTGCAACAGCTGGAGGCACACTGGTTGCGAAACACTGAGTTAAGGAACAAACTCTCAGTGTTTCGCAACCAGTGTGCCTTCAGCTGTTGCAAAAACTACAACTCTAACCATGAAGTGACAGCTGAATGGCATGCTAGGACTTTAGCTGTCCGTGCATGCTTGGGGTTGTAGTTATGCAACAGCTGGAGGCACACTGATTGCAAAACACTGAGAGTTTGTTACTTAACTCAATGTTTTCCGACCAGGGTGCCTCCAGATGTTGCAAAACTACTACTCCCAGCATGCACGGACAGCCGAAGGACATGTTGGGCAGCCAAAGGATATGTAGTTATGCAACAACTGGAGGAGAACAGTGTCCAAACTGTAGCCTTCCAGATGTTGTAGGGAGGGCCAGATGTTACAGAACTACAACTCCCAGAATGCCTGGACTGTCTGGGTATGCTGGGAGTTGTAGTTTTGCAACATCTGGAAGGGTTACGGTTTGGAAACCACTGCACACTGCCTCTGATCCCACCGCTGCCTGCCGCCGGTCCCACCATGATCGCTGGTCCCGCCGCCTCCTCCTGCACTCCGGTACCCGCCGCCATCTTACCCCCCGCTCTGCCCGGACATCCAGGTTACGGAACAATGGCAGCTTTACTGAGGCAGACAGATTGTATAGTCTGTACAGCTTACTTAGGCCCAAGGAGGTGACCAGTGACTTCAGAGACTTTAGGGCTCACTGGGACTTGTAGTGGATTTTGGACAATTTGCTGCAGGCCCACGCAGATGATCTTGACTGACTTGACTCTTTATGCAGACTGATCTTGACTGACTTGACTAGGACTGACTAGACAGACTTCTTCCGTATGTAGCTTACTAGGTTGTGACTTTCACACGCGAGGCACTTTGTTGCTGGAAGCGTGGCTGTGTGGTCGGCCTTGGGTCTCCTCAGGACACCAGACACTCTCTCCAGGTCTTGACTGTTCCTCAGCATGCTCTAAACTGAAACTAGAACTCACTAGCTAGCTCCTCCAAGGGTTTTTATGGGGGAGACTCTGGAAAGGTCCTATAGATCACCCTATAAGTCACCTGATTACTGGTACCTTCTTTGGTTACAAGATTTGGTAACAACATTTAAAGGTACATAACATCATATATACATTACATTAGATTACATAGGCACTTATTAACCATTTAACATACTCAGCTTAAGGAGGGGGACTCAGAGGACACTGCAATAGAGTCCATGCAGTTTGTGTGGTATTTATATTACTGAGGGACTCATCTATATATATATATACTCCTTTTAAAAAATAGTCTAGAGTCTAGTCTAACATTGAGATGTATAGGATGGCGGATGCTTATGTTGTACCTCAATGATCGTTGTCCATCATATGGAAATGCATTCAGTAGGCATTGACCTTAATGCTTTTACAGGTACTATACCGGTTCTATGATCTAATGTACATGGGCAATAATGGTAGTGTTCCCATATCCAAGATGGCCGTACGAACGGGAGAACACACACAGCGCCTGCGCTGAAGATGGAATGTGGGATCCCCCTTGCACGACCGGCCGCTTGAATCTGTGAACACAAGACGCATGTGTGAGCTCTTGTGTTGTCGGCTGGTCCCCGGCTCTGAGAAACCCCGCGAGAGTGCAGGAAGTACGGACATGGTTTTCAGTCCTGCGCTCTCTGTTTGTGTACAAGCGGACACAGCGTGATGAAGAGATGATGGGGGTGTACACTTGATATTAGAGCTAACAGGTGAGTCACTGCCCACTTCTGAATGCAATATGTTAACACTGTAGATGTTTTTGTGTACATGAATAGTGTTGCTCGCGAATATTCGCAATACGAATTTTATTCGCGAATATCGCATATTCGCGAATTCGCGAATATTCGCGAATATAGCGCTATATATTCGTAATTACGAATATTCGTTTTTTTTTTTTTTTCACAGTACACATGACAGTGATCATCCCTCTCTGCTTCCAGCTTGTGTGGTGTAAAGATTAGGCTCTAATACTACTGTGTGAGACTGGTGTGCGAATTTTCACATATACGAAAATTAACATATGCGAATGTCCGCATATGCGAAAAATAGCATTCGCTAATGTTCGCATATGCGAATGTTTGCTTATGTTAATTTTGTATATACTATTTTTCGTATATGTTATTTTCGCATACGCGAATTGTTCGCATATGCGAAAATAAAACGAGCATATTACGAATATGCGAATATTCGCGAATATATGACGAATATTCGCCCATATATTCGCGAATATTCGCGAATTCGAATATGGCCTATGCCGCTCAACACTATACATGAAGATCAGAATATGGATATATATTGGACACAATGTATCACTTATCACCAGCTGTTTTTATGTAATGATGTATACTACATCATTATTATTTGTATCTATTTGTATATACATTATTTATATTATTTGTATATACTTAATCAGTAATATTTGTATCTATTTATATCTGTTTACATGAATATATTATAAATCGAGGTCACTATAAATCGAGCCCCATATAAAAGGAAGTAAGATGTGTAATTGGCTTGAGAAAGATCTCATTGTGAAAACCGAAACGTAGCACAGTAACTTGATGGGTGAATACAACCACGCTATTGCTTGTTACCCTGGCGTGCCGCTTCTTCTTCTGTTGGATTTGAAGTTCATGGGGCATTGAGTCCTGTCCCCAGCAGCTGAGCGAGCACCCACCTAGACCAGGAGTCCTGCACACAGTGCCGCTTCTTTCCCAGATACTCTACATAGCACAGTAACATATAACTTCATTGTCTAAATATATTTTGGTCTACAGCCATTGGCAGACTGCCTGGTCATTATGCTAGATGGAAGATACCGATGGTGGGGAACTAAAGGAGAAGATGGAAGAGATATTTGAAAGTAGTTTTTTTCTTTTTTCACCAGGCACATTAGTTGTTTTGTAACTCCTTTTATATGTTCTTAATAGGACATAGTGGCAGATAGATTAACCAATATTCCGTAAATTTTTACAGCCATAAAAATGCATTTAAAATGTAGCTAAAATGCATTTTAGCACTCAGTTATCAGAATGTCTATTTTACTAAATGTCATAGGAATTTAATTATATTAGAAATATTATATTGCCAGGAGAAGGATGTGAATTGCGATAGGACTTCTGTTTTTTCTATTCAAAAATACCTAGCCCCACCACAAAATACACATGTAGATAAATAGTTACTCAAAATGTGTAGCACCTGGCTACTTGTGCTTGGCAAAATTCAATGTTTACCGTGTACGATATCCTAAATGATTATAACTTACTTCTGCAGGTCTTCTCATCAGGATTTAAGACATATCCTTGCTTGCATCTACATAAATATGAGCCTGGAGTATTGATACAAAAGTGGTCACATCCATGTTTGGTAGTAGAGCAGAGATGAGGAGCTGTAAGAAAACAATTACACATGTTGGACAAAATATACAATTTTCCCTATTTTGGATGTTTATTGATTATTTTTGATGTGATTGGACAATGATTGACCTTGATCTTCCAGTTCAATTTGTTATGTTGATAGTTGGATTGAACATATGAACCTTCTAATATACTCTTGCGGGTGTGGGCGGTAATGAGGTTGTTGCGGGTGGTTACAAAACATACAGCGGGTACCGCAATATCCTGTGCAGTCCCATAAACCTCTGAAATGCCACAGAGGGTGATGAAATGGCACAAGGGGTGATTAAATGGCACAAGGAGTAACAGTATGGCACAAGGGAGTAATGAAATGGCACAAGGGAGTAATGAAATGGCACAATTTAGTACTGAAATGGCACGGGGGGGGGGCTACTGTGGTGGCCCAGTACAGGAGTTGCACCCGTGTACCCTTGCTGCCCTGTCAGGCAGACTCCATTCCATGACCCCTGGGCCCCCCCTTCACCCATGTACCCTGAAAAGTTAAAGAATGTATATGTTATCCAAAGCAATGTACATAATTTGTTCTATACTTTTAAGTAATGTTGCTATGTGACAAGGAAGGTACCCGTGACCATGTGACCTACAGGGTGACCTATGGGACCCCTCCAGAGTCTCCCCCATATAGACTGTTACACCTGTCTGACTCAGAAAAGCTGCCGTTGTTCCGTAACTTGGAGTCGGAGTCATTATTTGCCCCCGTGTACCTTAGGGTGGTGTAGAGGTTAAACCACGCCTTGGTGTCACGAACACAAGCAGTTAATGCCATGTGTCCCTAGGGTAATTCCATCTGCCCTCATCACATCCTCACCACAGTACTATCTCTAAAAGCTGTGATAAAATGTTTGCGGGAAATGGCAGGCTTGGATACAACATATTGCGGGAGCGGGCGGTAATGGTTAGAAATTCAGTGTGAGTGGGATTAAGAAAACAGTCCCATGCAGGGCTCTACTTTTAGGTTCCACAAAAGGTGTCTGATCTTTATCTAATGCAGGTGGCCAGTTACTGTGGAATCTGCAAGCAATCTTACATTTCTAATTCCCAGCAGGGAGGGGGCAATCAGGGCATGTACTTGGGGTGCTGACTGCCAGAGAAGGGTGCTAAAAGTTTGCTTTGCATTGGGCAGCATCTACACATTAAGGGTTAGGGCAATAAACTGAACATTTGCTCTTAGCCAGGCTACAGGTCACAGACAATAGGATGCCATTAGATTCCATCAAAATTGGATAATCCTGCCAGTGAATATGATATGTCTACGGAAGAGGCATTGCGTAAAGCTCCAAACCACAATGCAAAATCTGCAGCAGGGTCAATCTACTGTGTGCCATTTATAACTCGGGCGTCTTTTTTGCGCTGTGTGGGGGACCTCCTATACATACATCCGTGATTTATTGGCTACTTTTCTCTCTAACCATTCAATCAAGAAACACACATTTACCATATATTGACGCCCCTAAATCTCTATACAATGATCCCGCAACTTACAATGGCCTCAACATACAATAATTTCAACATATAATGTTTATTTCTGGACCATTGTAACTTGAAACCAGACTCAACATACAATGCTATGGAATCTGCAAAACGTGTCAATGGCTGGAAGAACCGACCAATCAGAATGGACATTTACTGGTAAAACCCCTGTAGTCCTAAAGTGCATGCACTGACTGGTGTCTGGTAGCGCCCCCTACAGTACAGGGAGGGATTACATGTTCTGTACTCTTTACCTGTGCCAGGGTTAGCTGCTCCTTTGGGCATCAGGTGAGGGCGGCTCCATTTTTTTTTTTTTTAGGACATTGCGTGTTCTGTACAGGACCCTGAAGAAGCTTCTGTCCTCTACATAGACCAGTGTTTCCCAAAGAGGGTACCTCCAGCTGTTGCAAAACTACAACTCCCAGCATGCCCGGACAGCCGAAGGCTGTCCGGGCATGCTGGGAGTTGTAGTTTTGCAACAGCTGGAGGCACCCTGGTTGGGAAACACCGACATAGACAGTGATTACAGCTCCCAGCAGATCTTTCTTTCTTTTATATGTAAGGATTTGCTTTATCTCTATTAGTTATCTACTTATTTTTGTTTTTCATTTTAATATATTTTATTATTGTTATTTTCAGGATACAGTTATCACACATATGCATAGACCAAACCCAAAACAAAACAAAACAAAAACTCTACTTAACAGCGTCCTACAATCTCTCCCTCTCTCTTACTCCTCTCGCATAACTATCACTCTGCCTCCCTTTTCCGCTCACACCCAGAGTTCACCCTTGGTATTTGGGGGGATCACACCAACTTATTTAATTGGGTTTCAAAAATTTCCCAGATCTCCTGCCATTTATCTTTTGACTTATCCTTCACAATCTTATTTAATCTTAGTTTCTCCATAATACATATTTGTTTCAATGTTCTAACTATGGAAATTATATTTGGAAGAGTTTGACTACTCCAACAACTTGCTATCGCCTCTCTTGTTGCAACCAGTACCTGGAAGGCTATCACAGAGTGTTTCAGTTGAAGGTGATTCAGACCCATTGATAAAAGCGCCATTCCCGGCCCCCAGGTAACATCCATAGTTTCCCCCCACAATAGCTTCAGCAATTCATATATCTCATCCCATAACCTTTTTATGTGTGGGCAATCCCACCAAATATGTTTTAGTGTGCCAACCCCCAGCTTACACCGCCAACAAATCGGAGAATTCATTGTATTAAATTTGGCCAGTTTAACCGGGGTCAGGTACCACCTATATAGTAGCTTACGCGATGACTCCAAATGGGAGAGACAATGTGAGGTCTTCACTGGGATAGTAAAAATACCCATCCATGTTTCTTCAGAGATAGAGTACCCTAGGTCAATTTCCCATTTGACCTGGAAATTCATTATTTTGGGATCTATTTGTTGTAAAGCTTTATAAGATCTGGATATCCCACCTCTACCCCCTTTTTTATTGAAGAAATACTCATTATATCTTGACTTAACTTCAGATCTCCAATCGAAAGAGGAGACACAATGTCGTAGCTGCAAGTACTTGAAAAAATCTTTTGGAGGAATTTCAAATCTTTTAGTAATATGTTCAAATGGTAGCAGTCCTATATCCCCCACAATATCTGCTAATGTTAAAATACCCTTCTCCATCCAGACAGCAAAGTCTGTTGTTGGTCTAAGGGACTGGACTACCGCCAGTGGGACATTCTCCAATATACAGGGGTTTAGAATTTGATGTTGCAACGCGTACCGCCAGGCCTCCAAACCCGCAACAACCGTTGCAACATCCCTTCCCAAATTCTTATTTAGTAAGGCCGATACCCACAAAACTAACCTAGGGGGTACCCCCCCCCCCCATCAGCTCAGTTTCTAAGACTACCCAGTGCATCCCCCACTTCATTATGCCATAATCTCTGAACTT
This sequence comes from Hyla sarda, assembly GCF_029499605.1. Lineage (NCBI taxonomy): Eukaryota > Metazoa > Chordata > Amphibia > Anura > Hylidae > Hyla > Hyla sarda. The sequence continues at coordinate 331,504,024 of NC_079193.1, forward strand.
GGGTTAAAAGAGACGCGTAATAATACTTTAAGAGGTTTGGGCAGCCTAGTCCCCCCTCTTTAATTGGACGGTATAGTATTTGAGCAGAGGTTCTTGGTTTCTTGTTTTTCCAAATATAGTTTAATATTATTTGTTGGAGGGTTGTAATTGACTTTTTGGGTATCTTAATTGGCATATTGCGAAAGATATATAAAAACTTTGGCAGCAGCATCATTTTAACTATTGACATCCTCCCCAGCCAAGAGATCGGCAATCTAGAGTAAGTTGCCACATCCAGTTTCATTTGGAGTATCAGTGAATCCACATTTAGTTTCCCCGTATGCTGTACTGTAGTCCCTAATTTTATGCCTAAGTAAGTTATATTTTCCTCTGTCCACATGAATGAATATTTTTCCCCCAAGCACCTTCTAGTTACTTTATCAATATTAAGCACACTTAACACTAGTTACTTTATCAATATTAAACATTACTTATTTTTGTTTAATCCTCACTTTTTCCTATTTTTGGATGACATTTTGTTGGCTTCAGAACCAATTACCAGGTTTCCATAGAGTTATGGTCTCAACATACGATGGTTTCAACATACAATGGTCATCCTGGAACCAATTAATATTGTAACTTGAGGGACCACAGTACATGTCATTTAGCGCTAGCTCCCAAACGATATATGGATGTGTCTAGTGTGTTTAATATTGTATGTTCTAGTAGTTGTGCTTCTACAATTGCACTTGAGTGTTTGGAACGTTGCCACAAAGGGAGTTCACTGTAAATCATTGTGTAAATCAACCATAAATCCCCAGGGCCCAGTTCTCATCTATAGATTTAACAGTCGTATTTGCAGCAACACAAAGGGGGATTCTTGTGGTTTCCAAGTCCCTGTTATGGATGACTTTTCATGGGCCCGGTCTCTTTGGTCTCTACTGAACCGCAGGGTTCTGGTAGACCTCCCGTACTCAGTTAGAGGTCAGTCAATGTCATGTACTTCTAACACTCCTTTAGCTGGGACATTATTATTGAAGAAGCACAATAAACATTTAGAAACATTCGCAGCATTGTTAGTGGAGCCAAGAGACATTTTTTCCGAACAATCGACCAACTACAGAAGTTCTAAATGCTTCAGCAGATGTTTCTAACTAAGAACAGAGCAAAGCGGATCGTATTTACTGAAGGTGGAATATGATGAAGATATAAGAGCTTTCTATCTCATAATTTATGCAAATATCAGTATAATGTATTGTATATGAAATATCTCAATATAATATATCTCATGGATTTGTTAAAGTGTGTTGTTAGCATTTGGATTGCTTCAATTCATCTATAATAAACATAAATAAAGCAGCTTTGTATATAGTCTTGATTAACAATATCCCGCTATGTTGTGTTTACATCTCTTAGGCAGACCTGTGTGTCTCTATGGTAACAGACTACAAACAAACCAGCTGTAGTCTGATTCGTCAGTCGTATGCCCTTACACCTGTCCACTACTTCGTGCCAAAAGTACTGCGCAAGAGGGAGTGGAGGCGGTGCGCTGTAGTGTGAAGAATCTAAACTGGATAGTACTTTATAAAGTAAGGGGGAAATTCTATATGTATTTCTTTGTGTTACCGATTGGGGGGACTGACAGAAAGAAGAGGCATATGAGAAATGAGAAGACAGTGTACAGAGCTGCAGAGAAAATAGAAAGATAGCTTGGATACATACCAGCGTGTATGAATTAGGGAGATGTTTCTTAGCTGGATGTATAGGATGGATTAGTGTTGTGTCCTTATCTACCAGCTGGATATAAATAGTGTGATTTGGGAATATCTAAGATACCTGGGCACTAGAGTAGTGACAGGCTTCAAGGGGTTGTCTTGGTAATTTGATTTTACTGTGCAATAGGCTTCAGCTGTGGTAAAAACAATAAGCAAGCGTGTACATACCTGCCTTGCATGCCTGCCGCAGCCATTCTAATGGTCTTGGGCTCAACACAAGGAATAGTTGCTCGGCCAATCAGTAGCTAAGGTAGATCACCGCTGTGGCTAGTGGTCGGCTAAGGCCCTTCTTTGTGTGAAACTAACACCAGGAAGGGCCATACAGCTGGACTGGCAGTGACTGGGAAGTGGGGCAGGTGAGTCCACCTGTTTATTGATCACAGCCTGAACCCATTGCATAGTAAAATGATTGCCCTGGAAAACACCTTTAATATCAACATCCCTGGTGGTCCAGAGCAGTAAAAGGGTGTTTGTAAGAATCTCTCATGGTCTAAAGCAGTAGACTGGTTAGTGTAAGCATCACGGGTTGTGTAGGGCATTTGGGGTTAGATTTCACTTTACCTGGTGCGGCTGGAGAAGGGGTAAGGCTAAGTTTCCACTTGGTTTTTTTCTGGCAGTTTTTGGAATACTACCACTGCAGTTTTTGAGCCAGAGCCAGAAGTGTATTCACAAGGAATAGGACATATAAAGGAAGGACTTATGGATCCACTTCTGACTTTGGCTCAAAAACTGCAGTGGCAGATATCCAAAAACTGCCAGAAAAAAACCCAAGGGGAAACTTAGCCTAAATGTCAGAATCTCTGGCAACCTAGTGTGGTGGATAGGTTAATGTTAATAAGAATATATAATATATACCCACTCCTTCTTCATGTTTAGTAATGTGCAGTGCTCTCACTCTACAAAGGAACCCCAAACAAAAGGGAAGAGAAGTCTAAGGATATCATATCATATCACCCTCCTTTGCTTTAGATACATAACCAGGCGCTATTCACTTTCCTCATCCAACATAAAATATATGAATGGATATAAAATTAAATATATAAATTTACAGTAGATACTTACCGCAAAGCTTGTTCTGGAACACAGACGTCAGCGTTTCAATCTGGCTGAAATTGGCCACCAAGAAGACATGTTCATCGTGAGGCTCACTTCCAATAGATTTTAAGGTTTGCATGTCCACTCGGCCAACTCCAAGTGCAAATATCAAGATTCCAGAATTTCTGGCCTTCGCAGAGATTTCAGCTACAGGATCCTGAGGTCGACCATCAGTCACTATCATGACAATTCTGGGCACATACATGTCTGCGGGACGTGCCCCCTCGGCCTCAGAAAATGCAATGTTCATGGCAAATTGAATGGCCAGTCCGGTCATGGTGCCTGTGGCAAGGTGCATCATTCTCTTGACGGCACGTTCAATGTCAGACTTTTTTTTGTATGTTTTCAGAGAGAATTCATTTTTTATTGTGCTGCCATATTGTATCAAGCCCACCCTAGTTGTGTCTTGGCCAATATCAAGATATTTTAACATTGTGATGAGAAATTCTTTTACGATTTCAAAGTCATAGGGGCGGACACTTCTGGAGCTGTCAATGATGAAGACGAGATCCAGAGGCTTGTTGCGGCAGGCTTCTCCTGCAGAGGAATACAGATGAAATAAAACTGTTAGGGACGATATAATCCAGATGCAAGGAACATGATATTCATTTGGTGCAGTTACAGTGGTCCCTCAATATACGATGGTAATCCGTTCCAAATGGACCATCGTTTGTTGAAACCATCGTATGTTGAGGGATCCGTGCAATGTAAAGTATAGGACAGTGGTCTACAACCTGCGGACCTCCAGATGTTGCAAAACTACAACACCCAGCATGCCCGGACAGCCAACGGCTGTCCGGGCATGCTGGAAGTTGTAGTTTTGCAACATCTGGAAGTCCGCAGGTTGAAGGCCACTGGTATTGGAGGTTATACTCACGTGTCCCCGCCGCTCCGGACCATCACCACTGCCCTGGATGTCGCCCTCCATCGCTGTTGCCGCGTCCCCGGGGTGTTCCCGACGCTCCGGACCGTCTCTGCTTCCCCGGCATCCTCGCTCTCCGTCGCCGCCATCACGTCGTTACGCACGCCGCTCCTATTGGATGACGGGACGGCGTGCGCAGCGACGTGATGACGATGATGGAGAGCGCCGACTATGCAGAGGATCCTGAAGAGGACGCGCCGGAGCCCCGAGGACAGGTAAGTGATCATCAGCGGACCACACGGGGCACCGTAAACGGCTATCCGGTGGCAGCTGAAGCAGTCTGCGCTGCCGGATAGCCGTTTATGCGATGGCCCCCACATACAAAAGCATCGTATGTTGATGCTGCCTCTGAGAGGCCATCGCATGTTGAAATTATCGTATGTCGGGGCCATCGTAGGTCAGGGGGGGGGGGGGTCACTGTATTTGTTTAAAGTGGTTATTAAGTCAGGCCTACCACATGGTTGTGTAGGGTGGCAAAAACACTGAGTACTGAAAAGACCCAAGTACAACTCTTCTGCATAATCGACACGCGCTCCTCATTGAGATAGCTCGGGATAAGTTAATTTAACATATTACTACCCATAAGGATTTAGAGAGGATTTCCCTTTAAATAAATAAACTACATTTAAAGAAATGATAAGCAGTGATGGAATTTTATCAGGGTAGGCCCCAACATTATAAATGATGGAGCTCCGATAACTGATCCCAGGAGCAAAGGCCACTTTGTATGTATCTGTGCACATAGCCAACTGTGCAGGGTATTACAATGAATATTCATACAAATGCATACATTTCCCTGTACAGTTGGTGGATGGGATCTGTACTGTAAGATGAAACCTGTGAATGGGTTATCCAGACTTATACAATTTATGGTGGTTCCTTGGATAGGCCCTCAATACTAGGTGTTGACCGTTCACTTGACTGGGATAACGCGGGAGTTCCTTGCACCTCGGACCACCGCTAGTCTAGTATTAAGGGCCTATCCTGAGGCTAGGCCATTGATTATATAAAGTAGGATAACTCCTTTGCTTTTATTCGAAGGATCATGAAGGCAGTTTATTGACCATCAACATGGCCACCATACCGGTTCCCTGCAGGGGAGCTATCCTGCTTTCCAAGATTCCTACATGGTAAATCTGCCTTGTTATTTAGTAATACACGTTGGATCTGTATCGCTATATAAGGGATCGTTCACATTATGATCCCAACATACATGGAGGGCAAAGTTGTGGTGCGAACCCTAGCATTAGCTTTTATGGCCTTATTTGTCTATGGGTTGTGTGTGGCATTGCAGCTAAGTCTCATTTATTTCAATTGAGCTGCACTGCAGTACCAGAAACAACCCACAGACAGGTGTGGCGCTGTTTCTGAAAAGAAAAAAAGCTGCAACTATACTGGTTGTCACCCAGTATGACCAGTAAGAACTATAACAATTAAGCAGTCGATTAGAAATTTTCCTGGGCCGTGTCCTAGTTTGCATAGCAGCCATGCTATAGAAATCATCACAAATGGTATTAATAACTCTTCCACATAAAGTCTTTATTTTCATCGCCCATTAAAAATGATAGAAGAAATTATTTTGCCGCAAAGAAGAGATTATCACCAATTATAAGGAATAACGGGAGTTATTTGTGAAGAAACTCGGCAAGAGATTTTGCTTCTTCTATATGGAGCAGAGTCTCTGGGGAGAAATAATATACATGTTCTTGTGGGAATATCATGGCTGGACTGTACAGCAAGAAGAACAACTGCAGGAAAGACAAGTGCAGGCATAGGCTGTTGGGGAATGCTGGGTATTGTAGTTTCCCAACTAGCTGGGGGTTGTAGACCACTGTGGTTTGCATATGCACCACTAATAAGAAATGTATCTATGGTAATTCAAGGCAGAAAGTATATACTCTCAGGGGCGGACACCCTAAAAATCCTTGATAGTTACAAAACACACAAAGTGGTACAATAAGCTTAGTAGTTGCCAGACACACTTGGTGGTACAAATTATTGAAATTGTGGAACTTTTGCTCCTTTTGAATGTTCATTAAAGGGGTACTCCGGTGGAAATAAAAAATTTTAATCAACTGGTGCCAGAACCTTACACAGATTTGTAAATTACTTCTATTTAAAAATAAAAATCCTTCCATTACGTATCAGCTGCTGTATGCTGCAGAGGAAGTTCTTTTCTTTTTTAATTTCTTTTCTGTCTGACCACAGTGCTCTCTGCTGACACCTCTGTCCATGTCAGGAACTGTCCACAGCAGGAGAGGTTTTCTATGGGGATTTGCTCCTACTCTGGACAGTTCCTGACATGGACAGAGGTATCAGCAGAGAGCACTGTGGTCAGACAGAAAAGAAATTAAAAAAGAAAAGAACTTCCTCTGCAGCATACAGCAGTTGATAAGTACTGGAAGGATTAAGATTTTTTAATAGAAGTAATTTACAAATCTGTTCAACTTTCTGGCACCAGTTGATTTAAAAAAAATGGTTTCCTTTGAAGTACCCCTTTAACTGTGGTAAGTGGGTTGCGCATTACTCCACACATTCACCAAGAGTGAGTCAGTAACTGAGGGTTTCTGCTTGTCCTACAATACCACTGTGGGTCTCTGGGTCACTGCCAATGGCCTTTCACAGCTTACCCATCTAGGGTGACAGGAGGTGCAGCAGGATAGAGGGTGACGGCAGTGACAGGTGGTACTACATCAGGAGGGAGGGTGAAAGGAGGTGCAACAGGGGGGAGGGTGACAGCAGTGACAGGAAGTGCAGCAGGAGGGAGGGGGACAGGAGATGCAGCAGGGGGAGGGTGACAGCAGTGACAAGAAGAGCAGCAGGATGAAGGGCCGCAGCAAGGGGCTGAGTGGCATTACTGCAGGTGGCAGAAAAGTTATTATATGTGCCCACTGGGCAGGAGCAGGCTGCAGGGCAGGGCCCAGTTGTACAGTCCTTCCCGACCTCCCCCCTATACTTCCTCAACCCCAACCTGGTTTGTGGCAGCAGTACAGGGTGCTTCCCCCCTCCTGAATGTCTCCCTTGCTCCTGATGGCAGCTTCTCCTGCTGGATGGGAGGGGACACAGTGACAGAGGATAGAACACACCCACTGCTACTGCTTCTCTCCGGCGGCAGCCTTGTGCATTCAGGAGGCGGCACAGGAGCCTCTAAATAAGAGGAAATGCAAGAGGAGCTACTGCCAGACACCACCAGGGGCAGCACAGAGCAGTGTACCACTATCCACCACCAGGGACAGCACAGAGCATCTAATTGGTATATGCCGCCGTCACGACCTGTGTTCGGGCTGACAAACACCTAGGCGCCAGGATAAAATTCTCAGTCCTCATGGAGACCTGGAACCTGGGATATGTCTAGCCCTGGCTAAGAGACAGTTAGCATACAAGGAATTTTTCCCCTCTTTAACTCTTAACTGTCTCCTATCCAGAGCTTGACAAATTCAAGGTGCCAGGTCAACATGGCAACTGAGAATTTCATCCTGCCTCTTGGGATTTGTTGAGCCATGGCTAAGATACAGTTGGGAAAAAATGTGCAGCTAGACCAGCTGGAGAAGAAAGGGCATGTAGACTCAAACAATGAGAAAACGAAAGCCACCCTGAAAGAAAAAAAAATGCTGAATGGCTAACCTAAAACGAATGTCCAAACTACAAAAATAACTGAGCTCCTTACTTCATACATTACATATATAAATGGACTGTTCACCAAACTACCAGCTTTAGTATTTTAAAACCCACCTCCTAAGAAAATGCTGCTTAAGCTACTAGTGGGCAGCCGTGTATAGACTATGGGGGAGATTTATCAAAACCTGTCCAGAGGAAAAGTTGCTGAGTTGCCCATAGCAACCAATCAGATCGCTTCTTTCATTTTTCAGAGGTCTTTTCAAAAATGGAAGAAGCAATCTGATTGGTTGCTATGGGCAACTCAGCAACTTTTCCTTTGGACAGATTTTATAAATCTCCCCCTATATGCATTGCCGCTTGCTCACATTCACAGGCTAAATTGGGGGTGCAATACTTTGCCTTGCCCCAGCTGCTGGCAAACCAGGCTCCACCACTGGCTGCACGCTACCCAGCGTGATACTGTCAGTGATGATTAGTGATGTCGCGAACATAAAATTTTCGGTTCCCGAACTGTGAATGACAACTTCCGCAAGAGTTTGCAAACCGGCGAACCGGGCAAACGGCCATTGACTTCAATGGGCAGGCAAATTTTAAAACCCACAGGGACTCTTTCTGGCCACAATTGTGATTTAAAAGTTATTTCAAGGGGACTAACACCTGGATTGTGGCGTGCTGGAGGGGGATCCATGGCAAAACTCCCATGGAAAATTACATAGTTGATGCAGAGTCTGGTTTTAATCCATAAAGGGCATAAATCACCTAACATTCCTAAATGGTTTGGAATAACGTGCTTTAGCCCCCTTTAGGCAGCACATTGTTAGATTCCCCCCTTTAGGCAGCACATAGGATTCCCCCATATTAGGCTTTGGGATTTGAACCCAAGGCCCCAGCGCTGCAAGGCAGCAGTGCTAACCTCTGAGCCACCATGCTACCCTTAGTATACATCTAATATCCACGGTTGCTAAAATGGACAGAGATGTCAGCAGCGAGTACCAGAAAAATTAGGCATGTACACATGCCTGAAAAATGTGGTATTGTTGCAGCTGCTTCTGTAGCAGCGGCCAGAAAAATTGCAGCACCTTAACAAGTGCAGCAGCAGAGGCCAGAAAAATTAGGCATGTACACATGGATGAAAAATTGGGTATTGTCGCAGCTGTAGCAGCGGCCAGAAAATTTGCAGCACCATAACAAGTGCAGCAGCAGAGGCCAGAAAAATTAGGCATGTACACATGGATGAAAAATTGGGTATTGTCGCAGCCACTGCTGTAGCAGCGGCCAGAAAAATTTCTGTTTGTGTCGCCAGGCAGAAAGTTCCCTAAAACATTGCGGCTTGAACCCTAGTTGGTGGCAGATAAGTCACGCAAGTCATCCGGCATTAAGAGTTCAAATACAGCAGCGTGTGGACCATTTTTAGCCCAAGGCAGCTCATTTGATCAGGCCTTGTTCAGTCAAATGTATCGCCCAGTGTCAGTCCCTTCGGGATCCATCCTTCATTCATCTTCAGAAAGGTGAGGTAATCCAGGACTTTTTTGACCAAGGCGACTCCTCTTCTCAGTGACAATACCTCCTGCTGCACTGAAGGTCCTTTCTGACAGGACACTTGAAGCGGGACAGGCCAGAAGTTCGAGCGCAAATTGGGATAGCTCAGGCCACAGGTCAAGCCGGCACACCCAGTATTCAAGGGGTTCATCGCTCCTCAGAGTGTCGATATCTGCGGTTAAGGCCAGGTAGTCTGCTACCTGTCGGTCAAGTCGTTCTCTGATGGTGGGACCCGAAGGGCTGTGGCGATGCATGTCCTCCATCAACAGCATGTCTGTACAGCATCCTGTCCTTGCCAGCGTGTTTGTGGGAGGTGGAGGAGGATTACTTTCACCTCTTCCCCTGTTAGATCCCTGTTGTGCTGTGACATGACCCTTATATGCTGTGTACAGCATACTTCTTTTTTTTATTTTTCGACCTGCTGAATCCTTTCCGCCTTGCTGTAATGCGGTAACATGTCAGGCACTTTATGTTTATACCGGGGGTCTAGTAGCGTGGACACCCAGTACAGGTCATTCTCCTTCATCCTTTTTATACGAGGGTCCCTCAACAGGCACGACAGCATGAAAGACCCCATTTGCCCAAGGACGGATGCCGAGCTACTCATGTCCCGTTCCTCATCCTCAGTGATGTCAGGGAAGGTATAATCTTCTTCCCCCCAGCCACGTACAACACCACGGGAACGAGATAGGTGACAAGGAGCTCCCTGGGATGCCTGCTGTGGTTGGTGTTCCTTCTCCTCTTCAAAGCCACATTCCTCCTCTGACTCCTCTTCCTCACAATCCTCTTCCAGCGTTGCTGCAGGTCCAGCAAGCGATGCTGATAAGGCTGTTTCTGGTGGTGATGGTTTTCACAACTCTTCCTCTTCACGCTCATCTACTGCCTGATCCAGCACTCTTTGCAGGGCACGCACCAGGAAGGAAACAAACGGTATGATGTCGCTGATGGTGCCTTCGGTGCGACTGACCAGGTTTGTCACCTCCTCAAAAGGACACATGAGCCTACAGGCATTGCGCATGAGCCTCCAGTAACGTGGCAAAAAAATTCCCAGCTCCGCAGATGATGTCCTAGCACCCCGGTCATACAAATATTCGTTGACGGCTTTTTCTTGTTGGAGCAGGCAGTCGAACATTAGGAGTGTTGAATTCCAACGTGTCGGGCTGTCGCAAATCAAGCGCCTCACTGGCATGTAGTTTCGCCGCTGGATATCTGACAAGTGCTCCATGGCCGTGTAGGAATGCCTGAAATGGCCACACACCTTCCTGGACTGCTTCAGGACATCCTGTAAGCCTGGGTACTTGAGCACAAAGCGTTGTAAAATCAGATTACACACATGTGCCATGCACGGCACATGTGTCAACGTGCCCAACCTCAATGCCGCCAACAAATTTGTTCCGTTGTCACAAACCACCTTGCCGATCTCCAGTTGGTGCGGAGTCAGCCACTGATCCACCTGTGCATTCAGGGCCGACAGAAGCGCTGGTGCGGTGTGACTCTCCACTTTGAGGCAAGTCAACCCCAAGATGGCGTGACACTGCCGTATCCGGGATGTGGAATAGCACCTGGGGAGCTGGGGGGGGGGGGGGGGGGTGCCAGTCATGTGGAGCAAGAAGCAGCAGTGGAAGAGGACTCGGCTGAGGATGTTATGGAAGAGGATGGAGTAGGAGGAGTAGAGGAGGTGGCAGCAGGCCTGCCTGCAAGTCGTAGCGGTGTCACCAACTCCTCTGCAGAGCCACGCATTCCATGCTTGGCAGCCGTCACCAGGTTTACCCAATGCGCAGTGTAGGTGATATACCTGCCCTGACCATGCTTTGCAGACCAGGTATCAGTGGTCAGATGGACCCTTGCCCCTACACTGTGTGCCAGACATGCCATAATTTCCTTTTGCACAGTGGAGTAAAGGTTGGGGATTGCCTTTTGTGCAAAAAAATTTCGGCCGGGTACCTTCCACTACGGTGTCCCAATGGCTACAAATTTTTTAAAGGCCTCAGACTCCACCAGCTTGTATGGTAAATGCTGGCGGGCTAGCAGTTCCAACAAGCCAGCTGTCAGACGCCGGGCTAGGGGGTGACTTTGAGACATTGTCTTCTTGCGCTCAAACATCTCCTTGACAGACACCTGACTGTGGGCAGATGAGCAGGAACTTCTCAAGGCGAGAGACGGAGAGGCGGATGGTTGAGAGGGGGCAAGGAGGGCAGCAGTGGTTGACCTGGCTGAAGATGCTGGACCAGGAGGAGGATGGCGGCTTTGACTTTGTGTGCTGCTTGTACTGACGTGTTGATCCCATAGGCGTTTGTGATGTGACATCTTGTGCCTTGGCAAAGCAGTTGTGCCTAGGTGGGTGTTGGACTTCCCACGACTCAGTTTCTTTTGGCACAGGTTGCAAATAGCCTCGCTGTTGTCAGAGGCAGACACACACACAAAAAAAAATGACACACTGCTGAGCTCTGCGATGACGGCATTCTGGTGGTGGTAACAGCATGCGTTAATTGGCGTCCCATCTGACTGACCCGGGGTGCCGATGCATGCTCTCTGACTGTGCCACTAGCTCCTTGCGACGACCTCCCCCTGCTTCCAACTCGTCTCCTCCTCCTCTCTGTCTCCCCATCTGAACTTTCCCCCTCTTCTTCTTTTCTAGCGGGCACCCACGGACACATCTTCATCATGAACACCTTCACCGCTATCTGACACCTCAAGAAAGGAAGCAGCAGCGGGTACAACATCATCATCACACCGTACGTCCATGTGTGTAATGCTGCCTGACTGAGACATATCTCTGTTAACTACATCCTCTGGCAATAATGGTTGCGCATCACTCATGTCTTCAAACTGATGTGTAAATAACTCCTCTGACGGATCAAGTAAAGCTGCTGCGGTGCTAGTGTTGTTGGTGGCGGCAGGCGGGCAAGTGGTAGCATGAGAGGTGCCCGAAGCAAAGCTAGAGGAGGAGAAAGACGATGCGTCAAGGTTCCGAGCGGAAGCTGTAGTAGATTGGGTTTCTTGTGATAGCCAGTCAACTAAGTCCTCAGAACTTTGGGGGTTCAGGGTACGTGGCCTCTGAACACTGGCCATTCTAGGGCCAAAGGGAATCCCAGCACCACGACGGCCCCTGCGGGGTAGCCTTGCTCTGCCTGTAATTTTTTTGGTTACATTTGCACAAGTGTCACACCAAATGTGATTTGCACTAGGGTGACACAATTTGCCCTGCAGGCAAAAAAACTGGCAACTGTGACGTGAACTGACAGTCACAACTGATTTTATTTAACAGCCAAAAAAGGTTGGTTTTTTTAAATTTGCACAACTGTCACACCAAATGTGATTTGCACTAGTGTGACAATGAGCAAAACAGCTTGCCAGCGGAGTTCCCCTTTTAAGCAGTGGTCCCCAACCAGGGTGCCTCCAGCTGTTGCAAAACACATGGACTGATATATTTCAGCCCTTTGAATACTGTAGTAGTTAGTTGCTTTAACCCCTTAACGACACAGGACGTATATTTACATCCTGCGCCGGCTCCCGCTATATGAAGCGGGATCGCGCCGCGATCCCGCATCATATCGCGTCGGTCCCGGCGCTTATCAACGGCCGGGACCCGCGGCTAATACCACACATCGCCGATCGCAGCGATGTGCGGTATTAACCCTTTAGAAGCGGCGGTCAAAGCTGACCGCCGCTTCTAAAGTGAAAGTGAAAGTGACCCGGCTGCTCAGTCGGGCTGTTCGGGACCGCCGCGGTAAAATCGCGGCGTCCTGAACAGCTGACCGGACACCAGGAGGGCCCTTACCTGCCTCCTCGGTGTCCGATCGACGAATGACTGCTCCGTGCCTGAGATCCAGGCAGGAGCAGTCAAGCGCCGATAACACTGATCACAGGCGTGTTAATACACGCCTGTGATCTGTGTAAAAGATCAGTGTGTGCAGTGTTATAGGTCCCTATGGGACCTATAACACTGCAAAAAAAATAAAAAAAAAGTGTTAATAAAGGTCATTTAACCCCTTCCCTAATAAAAGTTTGAATCACCCCCCTTTTCCCATAAAAAAAATAAAACTGTGTAAAAAAATAAATAAATAAACATATGTGGTATCGCCGCGTGCGTAAATGTCCGAACTATAAAAATATATCATTAATTAAACCGCACGGTCAATGATGTATGCGCAAAAAAATTCCAAAGTCCAAAAAAGCGTATTTTGGTCACTTTTTATACCATTAAAAAATGAATAAAAAGTGATCAAAAAGTCCGATCCCGAAACGCGTAATCTTAACTTGTATCGCTCTTTTATTGCTTTTATTGGTTTTATTCATTTGCAATAAAATCCACAAGCTTTTACAATATTCCAACTTGGATTTTGGTTTATTCCTACATCTCCACGGAACCAGCAGCGCCATTTGCGAGGTCTTTTTAGCTCTTTTATGATCACCTACTCTCTCCAGGAGACGTTTTTTACCTCACCTGTTACCTCAGGCTCAGCAGCGGTTCCGGCTATTTTGTAACCCGTGCATTGGGTTGATATGCAAGTTTAACCCCTTAAGGACACATGACGTTCTCATACGTCTCCATTTCCGAGTCCTTAAGGACACATGACGTATGAGAACGTCATGTGTTTTACCGGCCCCCCGCAACCATCTGGAGCGGAGCCGGTCCCCGATGCCTGCTGAAATCGTTCAGCAGGCATCGGGGCATATCGCCCAGGGGGGTCATGATGACCCCTCATGTCGGCGATGGCCGCAGATTGCTGGACAATTCAGTCCAGCGATCTGCGGCGGATTCCGGGTCAATCGGGTCTCCAGTGACCCGGTGACCCGGAATTATTGGCTGATCGGGGCCGTCAGAGATGGCCCCGAACAGCCAGAGCCAGCAGGGGTGAGGTGGCACTGGTGCCACCTCACGATCGCCCTGATTCGTCGGCCGGATTACCGGCCGACAAATCAGGGCGCCTGCTGCGGGTGTCACTCCCGCAACCCGCTCCGCCCCTCTTCCGGAGGACGTGAGCGGGTGCGGGACGTGCACCCCGGGTGCTGGGGACCCCGATCCCCGGTGCCCCTGTTGGGATCGGGGCCCCAGGAGCAGCGGCGGCGGCGGAGATGACGAGGGACTGACCTGTGCGGCGAGGATCGTTGGAGGTGAGTGATAGCCTCCTGCTGTTGCTTAGCAACAGCTCCCAGCATGCAAAAAGGGCATGCTGGGATCTGTAGTTATGCAACAGCAGGAGGCAGACCACCACAACTCCCAGCATTCCCTTATGGGCATGCTGGGACTTGTAGTTTTGCAACAGCTGGAGGCACATTCTTTCTATGGAAAAGTGTACCTTCAGCTGTTGTGTAACTACAACTCCCAGCTTGCACAATCAGCTAAAGTGCATGCTGGGAGTTGTAGTGGTGCATCTGGTGGTTGCATAACTACAACTCTCAGCATGCCTTTTGGCTGTCGGTGACTGCTGAGAGTTGTAGTTTTGCAACAGCTGAAGGCACACTGAGTTAAGTAGCAAACCAGTGTGTCTCCAGCTGTTGCATAACTACAATCCCCAGCATCCCCAGCCAAAGTAGTATGCCTCCAGCTGTTGCATAACTACAAGACCCAGCATGCCCTTCCGCTGTCCGTACATGCTGGGGGTTGTAGCTTTTGCAACAGCTGAAGGCACACTGGTTGCAAAACACTGAGTTTGTTAGCAAACTCGGTGTTTCACAACCAGTGTGCCTCCAGCTGTTGCAAAACTACAACTCCCAGCATGCACTGATAGACCGTACATGCTGGGAGTTGTAGTTTTGCAACAGCTGGATGTTCCCCCCCCCCCAATGTGAATTTACAGGGTACACTCACATGGGCGGAGGATTACGGTAAGTATCGGGCTGCAAGTTTGAGGTGCGGCAAAATTTCTGCCGCAGCTCAAACTGCCAGCGAGAAACTACTGTGAACCCCCCGCCCGTGCGACTGTACCCTAAAAACACTACACTACACTAACACAAAATAAAATAAAAAGTAAAAAACACTACATATACACATACCCCTACACAGCCCCCCTCCCCTCCCCAATAAAAATGACAAACGTCTGGTACGCCACTGTTTCCAAAACGGAGCCTCCAGCTGTTGCAAAACAACTACTCCCAGTATTGCCAGATAGCCGTTGACTGTCCAGGCATGCTGGGAGTTTTACAACAGCTGGAGGCACCCTGTTTGGGAATCACTGGCGTAGAATACCCCTATGTCCACCCCTATGCAAGTCCCTAATTTAGGCCTCAAATGCGCATGGCGCTCTCACTTTGGAGCCCTGTCGTATTTCAAGGCAACAGTTTAGGGTCACATATGGGGTATCGCCGTACTCGGGAGAAATTGCCTAACAAATTTTGGGGGGTATTTTCTGCTATTACCCTTTTTAAAAATGTAAAATTTTTGGGAAAACAAGCATTTTAGGTAAAAAAATATATATATTTTTTTACATATGCAAAAGTCGTGAAACACCTGTAGGGTATTAAGGTTCAAACTACCCCTTGTTACGTTCCCCGAGGGGTCTAGTTTCCAAAATGGTATGCCATGTGTTTTTTTTTTGCTGTCCTGGCACCATAGGGGCTTCCTAAATGCGGCATGCCCCCAGAGCAAAATTCGCTTTCAAAAAGCCAAATGTTACTCCTTCTCTTCTGAGACCTGTAGTGCGCCAGCAGAGCACTTTTCACCCCCATATGGGGTGTTTTCTGAATCGGGAGAAATTGGGCTTCAAATTTTGGGGGGTATTTTCTGCTATTACCCTTTTTAAAAAATGTAAACATTTTGGGAAAACAAGCATTTTAGGTAAAAATTTTTTTTTTTTTACATATGCAAAAGTCGTGAAACACCTGTAGGGCATTAAGGTTCACATTACCCCTTGTTACGTTCCCCGAGGGGTCTAGTTTCCAAAATGGTATGCCATGTGTTTTTTTTTGCTGTTCTGGCACCATAGGGGCTTCCTAAATGCAGCATGCCCCCAGAGCAAAATTTCATTCAAAAAAGCCAAATGTGACTCCTTCTCTTCTGAGACCTGTAGTGCGCCAGCAGAGCACTTTTCACCCCCCATATGGGGTGTTTTCTGTATCGGGAGAAATTGGGCTTCAAATTTTGGGGGGTATTTTCTGCTATTACCCTTTTTAAAAATGTTAAATTTTTGGGAAACCAAGCATTTTAGGTAAAAAATATATATATTTTTTTTACATATGCAAAAGTCGTGAATCACCTGTAGGGTATTAAGGTTCACTTTACCCCTTGTTACGTTTCCTGAGGGGTCTAGTTTCCAAAATGGTATGCCATGTGTTTTTTTTTTCTGTCCTGGCACCATAGGGGCTTCCTAAATGCGGCATGCCCCCCAAAAACCATTTGTCGCTCCTTCCCTTCTGAACCCTCTACTGCACCCGCTGAACAATTAACATAGACATATGAGGTATGTCCTTACTCGAGAGAAATTGGGTTTCAAATACAAGTAAAAATTTTCTCCTTTTTATCCCTTGCAAAAATTCAAAAATTGGGTCTACAAGAACATGCGAGTGTAAAAAATGAAGATTGGGAATTTTCTCCTTCACTTTGCTGCTATTCCTGTGAAACACCTAAAGGGTTAAAACACTTATTGAATGTCATTTTGAATACTTTGGGGGGTGTAGTTTTTATAATGTGGTCTTTTATGGGGTATTTCTAATATGAAGACCCTTCAAATCCACTTCAAACCTGAACTGGTCCCTGAAAAATAGCGAGTTTGAAAATTTTGTGAAAAATCGGAAAATTGCTGCTGAACTTTGAAGCCCTCTGGTGTCTTCCAAAAGTAAAAACTCATAAATTTTATGATGCAAACATAAAGTAGACATATTGTATATGTGAACCCCAAAAAATATATTTTTAATATCCATTTTCCTTACAAGCAGAGAGCTTCAAAGTTAGAAAAATGCAAAATTTTCATTTTTTTCATCAAATTTTGGGATTTTTCACCAAGAAAGGATGCAAGTTACCATAAAATTTTACCACTAAGTTAAAGTAGAATATGTCACGAAAAAACAATCTCAGAATCAGAATGATAACTAAAAGCATTCCAGAGTTATTAATGTTTAAAGTGATAGTGGTCAGAATTGCAAAAAACGCTCCAGTCCTTAAGGTGTAAAATGGCCTGGTCCTTAAGGGGTTAATACTTGCTCTAAGGTGAGCAGTTACTACCTAAGGGGCCTGCAAGCCCCGCACCTACTTCCCTTCCTTTTCCCTCAACCACTCAACGGTATCACACGAGGCGCCCTCTCTGGTCTCCTTTTTTCTCCCCATACACTTGCCAGAGATAGCCTGACTGCCATTAGGTACCGAGATGAGATCCTCAGACCCCTTGTGAGACCATATGCTGGTGCGGTTGGCCCTGAGTTCCTCCTAATGCAAGACAATGCTAGACCTCATGTGGCTGGAGTGTGTCAGCAGTTCCTGCAAGAGGAATGCATTGATGCTATGGACTGGCCCACCCTTTCCCCGGACCTGAATCCGATTGAGCACATCCGGGACATCATGTCTCGCTCCATCCTGAGGGATGTCTGGGAGGACATCCCCCAGTAGACCATCCTCCACCTCATCAGGAGCATGTCCAGGCGTTGTAGGGAGGTCATATGGGCACATGGAGGCCACACACACTACTGAGCCTCATTGTGACTTGTTTTAAGGACATTACATAAAATTGGATCAGCCTGTAGTGGGGTTTTCCACTTTGATTTTGAGTATGACTCCATATCCAGACCTACATGGGTTGATAAATTTGATTTTCATTGATCATTTTTGTGTGATTTTGTTGTCAGCACATTCAACTATGTAAAGACGAAAGTATTTCATACGATTAGTTCATTCATTCAGATCTAGGATGTGTTATCTTAGTGTTCTCTTTATTTTTATTGAGCAGTGTATTTACTAAAACAGACCTGTCATGGGAACTGACAGACCCTTGTTGTGTATTCTGCCGGTGACTATATCTGATCAGTACTGTATTCTCCTGTATGGTCTTCAACGTGCGGAAAAGTTAGTAGACCTGGTATGTGACCACTATACAGTCACTGGTATTAATGGCTATATTACTACTTGTATAGTGGTACTGTACACTTGTCCCTGACTGAAGAAGCATCACCAGTCCTGAGCATGTGATTAGGTGTTTCGATGTTCCACTTCTGTTCTCCTTCTTGAGTTGATGGGATGGGTAATTAATGAAATAGTAATGGATGTAATAAAACAAAATAATAAAGCAAAGTACTTCCACTCTTGCATACACTACAACAGTAAAACCAATGGAAAGATCACATTATAACAAATAGGGTATTATCAACCTCTTCTTACAGACAGATCATTTCATGGTTTTCGTAAAATTGAAACCATATGCTGGATCACCACAGACTGCATGAGGTCTCTCTTGGCTTTCCCCAGTCAGCTCAGTTTATCCAACATCCCAGCGCTCCTCACTATTTCTCAGGATAACAAATCAAATAATGGAGAACTCTGCTATTCCTGACCGAAGACTCAAGGCCAACTTTCTAAGGGTCGACAAATAAAATTATCCATATGTTATAGTAAAACCATTTTTAATGGTTCTTTAAAAACAAGGCTGTCGGATATGACTAGAAGAAAACGACTTGATATATCTCCCCCAAAGGCCCAGATTTATCAATCTAACTGAGACAAAAAGTGTCTTATTCACCCATAGCAACCAATCACAGCTCAGATTTCATTTTAATAAGGCAATCTGAGCTCTGATTGGTTAATACTAGCAAATTGCACCAGTGTTTGTCCTTAGATTGATAAATCTGGGCTACAGCTTGACTATGCTACTTTGTTGTCTCAATATACGACCACACCAGCCAATCATTGGCCGCATTGGTGATGTTACTGAGGTCAACATATCCCAACTGTGGCCAATGATTGGTTGCTGTGGTCGTATGCCAAGCCATATCAAGACTGTGGAGGAACAAAGGATTTGAAAGGAAAGTATACCCTGTAAGACTTATCAAACCTAGATCTTTTTAAGCAGGGCACCTAGGGCCTACACCACCTGGGGGGCACAATTGTCCTGGATCCCCAGCCAAGGAAGTGACACCTTTAACTGCAAGTGCAACATCACTGGCTTCTTGCCCTGTTGTTTACCCTGTAGGCCACAGGCTGCCTTAGGCCTGCAGTCTACAGGGGGACAGAAGCAGTGTAAAACCCTGCTCCCAGTTCGGGTGCATGCCTGATGATGTCAAGTCTCCAAAAGAAAGACTCCATACAGGGCTAACCTATCCTCCTTCCCCTGGGAAGCTCTGATAATATAACTGTCCTTATATGGACAATTTACCATTCATAGAAAACCTGTATATGGAAATTGTCCGTAAATGGGCAGTTACATCATCACAGCTTCCCTTCAACATATCCCACATATCCCGACAACATATCCCACTATATCCCACTAACGGTGGTCCTCCAGATGTTGCAAAACTTCAACTCCCAGCCGTTGGCTGTCCCGGAATGCTGGCATGAATGCCGTTGGCTGTCCGGGCATGCTGACATGTTTTGCAACATCTGGAGGGCCAAAGTTTGAGACCACTGTGCTACAGCATTCTATTGGAGGTATACAAAGTAATCCTTCCAACATATACCTCTGACTAATGGATTTAAAGTGGTACTCCGCTGGAAAACATTTTCTTTTAAATCAACTGGTGCCAGAAAGTTATACAGATTTGTAAATTACTTATATTTAAAAGTCTTAATCCTTCCAGTACTTATCAGCTGCTGTATGCTCTACAGGAAGTTCTTTTTTTTAAATTTCCTTTCTGCCTGACCACAGTGCTCTCTACTGACACCACTGTCCATTTTAGGAACTGTCCAGAGTAGGGGCAAATCTCCATAGCAAACCTATCCTGCTCTGGACAGTTCCTGACATGGACAGAGGCGTCAGCAGAGAGCACTGTGGTCAGGCAGAAAGGAAATTTAAAAAAATAGAACTTCCTGTGGAGCATACAGCAGCTGATAAGTACTGGAAGGATTTAGATTTTTAAATAGAAGTAATTTACAAATCTGCTTAACTTTCTGGCACCAGTTGATTAAAAAAAAAAATGTTTTTCAGTGGAGTACCCCTTTAACCCAGTGTGAACCCAGCCTAAGAAGTAT
Organism: Hyla sarda; assembly: GCF_029499605.1. Classification (NCBI taxonomy): domain Eukaryota; kingdom Metazoa; phylum Chordata; class Amphibia; order Anura; family Hylidae; genus Hyla; species Hyla sarda. The sequence continues at coordinate 331,524,065 of NC_079193.1, forward strand.
GCAATGCATAACTTTGCTAGCTAGAATAATTACTCAGCCCTTGTATGGCTATACGTACGAGTTATATAGTCAATATAATGCAGTGTTGATCCAAGCCCCATAGTTACCATCTGATAATAAAAAAGTGCATATTTTTCTTGGACGTCTTTTAACAAACCGTGCCTGGACAGTACATAACAGATACAATTATGCTGCGTGACCCATTATAGAGCCCTGACAGTGTATGTGGGTCTCAGTAAGGCAATGAGTGTTGAGAGCTCACGGTAAACAAAGGCTTTTGGAATAATAGTGGGTTTGCTTATCATAACGTGTCCAGTGCGTTTCCTCTCTGAACTGCTGGAACGTGGTCATCACTCAGTAACGAGGAGGAAAGACCTTGATCTGGCAAAGTCCCTTCCGCAGGATAATTATTCCAAGCTATAGCGTAATCTCTCATGAATGTGACATGTAAACCTTATCTTTCTTTCCCAAGGGTATACTGTACAGAACAGATATGTTCCACGAAACCAGAATGGCTTGCCAAAGGTATGCAAGCTCTCAGGATTATATGGCTTAAAGGGGTACTCTGGAGGAAAAAAAAGTTTTTCAATCAACTGGTGTCAGAAAGTAATACAGATTTGTAAATGACTTCTATGTAAAAAATCTTAATCCTTCCAGTACTTATCAGCTGCTGTATGCTCCAGAGAAAGTTGTGTAGTTCTTTCCAGTGTGACCACATTGCTTTCTGCTGCCACCTATGTCAATGTCAGGAATTGTCCAGAGCAGGAGAGGTTTGCTATGGGGATTTGCTCCTACTCTGGACAGTTCCTGACACGGAGAGAGGTGGCAGCAGAGAGCACTGTGGTCAGACTGGAAAGATCGTAGGTAGAAGATCAGTTGACAAAGGCCACCTGGCCGAAACGCGTCCTGCGAGTCGCTATCTTGCATTACCTTGCATATGGATAAATAAACTACTATGATTCAGCATATCCAGTGAGTGCCAGGATTTCTTCTACCTACTATTTGCACCCTTGGTCCATGTGCACCACCACCTATACGAGTGCCGACTCTCTACTACTTTTATACTGGAAAGATCTACCCAAATTCCTCTGGAGCATACAGTAGCTGATAAGTACTGGAAGGCTTAAAGGAGTATTCCACTTGAAAACATTTTTTTAATCAACTGGTGCCAAAAAGTTTTAACAGATTTGTAAATTACTTTTATTAAAAAAAATCTTAATCCTTCCAGTACTTATCAGCTGCTATATGCTCCACAGGAAGTTAATTTCCTTTTGAATTTCCTTTCTGTCTTACCACAGAGCTCTCTGCTCACACCTCTGTCCATTTTAGGAACTGTCCAGAGCAGGATAGGTTTGCTATGGGTATTTGCTCCTACTGTGGACAGTTCCTAAAATGGACAGAGGTGTCAGCAGAGAGCACTGTGGTCAGACTGAAAGGAAATTCAAAAAGAAAAAAACTTCCTCTGGAACATACAACAGCTGATAAGTACTGAAATGATTAAGATTTTTTTAATAGAAGTAATTTACAAATATGTTTAACTTTTTGGCACCAGTTGATAAAAAAATTGTTTTCAAGCGGAGTACCCCTTTAAAGGGCATGCCAGGATTTTTTTTTCTATTTGACTATGCTACATGGGCTGTAAAGTTAGTGTAGTTCATAATGTAGTGTCTGTACCTCTGTGTGATGATGGTCTCACAAATCTTATGTGATTTTTGACCCAAATTCTTTTTAACAGCATATGCAATGACTGTTGTCTCAGGTTTTCTTAGGTTGCAGTGCGACCTGAGACATTACATCACTAGTCAAGTGATGACAGGGAGCCTGTCCTGCTTCAATGGGTGGAGCGACTGCTGGGTGGGAGAGAGATCAGTCTGCAACTAATCGTGTTTTTTGCAACAGCTGGAGGCAACCTGGCTGGAAAACACTGGTCATTTGAATGGAATGCAGCTCATTTGTGTGTTCAATGGGAGGGGTGGCTGATGTGTGGGAGGGAGAAAAGTGACCTCACACTTACAAACAAGGAATGATGGGATTTGTAGTTTAAGGGAACAAACTCCAACAGGAAATAGCCAGTTCATAATAAGATAGCCACAGTGTTATGGTAATCTCACAACACAGCCATTTAGCCCCAAGACAAGCACAGATCCTTCCTAAGCATGTCCATTACTGTCTGGCAGGTAAGTACTAAACGTTCCGAATGCTGTGGCAGTGGAGAACCCCATTAAAGTGTACCTGTCACTTAAAAAACTTTTGACATGTCCAAGCAATGTCAAAAGTTTTGATCAGCAAGTTTGAGCCAGGAAAAGTCAGAAGTCCGCACAGCTTTACGCTCCTCTTCCTGCTCTGTGTCATGTGATCGAGACACGCTCCATAGAGTTCAATTGCAAGTGTGTCTAGATCAGGTGACACAGAGCCGGGAGACAACGCACTCCCGTCAAGTTCTCCCGGCACGTTCTTCTAATCGGTGGAAGTCTAAACACTCAGACCTCCACCAATCAAAATTTTGACATGTTGCTAGCAATTGTCAAAAGTTTTTCCAAATAACAGTGGCCATTTTAATTGAAAACATAAAGGAGGAGATTTATCAAAAGCTGTCGATAGGAAAAGTTGCTGTGCTGCCCATAGCAACCAATCAGATCACTTCTTTCATTTTTCAGAGGCCTTTTCAAAAATGAAAGAAGCGATCTGATTGGTTGCTATGGTTGCTGGGTCTCTGTATCTGAAGAAATAGAGCTCTGACTCTAATAGATGCCTGACAAGAATGAATAAGCACAGAATTCTGGACATAGACAACAACATGATGATAAAATGGGGAGAATTACTTTAGGGAATGTATCATCAGGACATGACCTAAGTTTTTTTTTTTTTACTATTTTTTAAATTGTCCATTTTACTATTTTCTAAAATAATCCAGAACGTAATCTTGCAGTGATCATTCTGACCACTAAGCCTAATAATTAGCTAAGACTTCTTGTTATGTAGAGATAACTTTCCAGCAGTGTCCTCCCTATCATCACAAAAGGTGACACCAGTCTTTAGACACCATTCACAATAGGTGATGCTAAGAGCACAGCCTCTGCAGAGGTCACAGAGCACGTCTAGAAAACTCTCCCATTCTAGTAAATAGGTTTTGTTTCAGTATATTGAGCATATGTTCATGGGTCCTACTGTAAAGCATATGTCTAAATGCTGTTGACAGCTAATACACTATAGCTGCTCCTTTAATAATGTACAAAAATAATATTAATAATACAATCATACAGTCAGAAAATAGAAATTGATTAAAAAAAACATACATTTTATTTTTTTATTTAAAGGTGTTATTCAGGCTTAGAAAAACAGAGCTGATTTATTAAAAAAAAAAACAGCATCCCAGCTGGTTGTGTGTGGTATTGCAGCTCAGTTCCATTGAAGTGTATTTATCCAAACCAACCTGAGGAAGGTTTGGTGCTGTTTTTGAAAGAAATTAGCTCTGTTTTTCTATTCATGGATATTCCCTTTGAGGATAAAAATGTAGGGGCACAGTAGGCAACGATTTGCCGCAGTTGGCACACACTCCTTGCACTGTTTAGTGGAGCGCCAGAGATACACAAGTGCTACAGATAGGGGATACATTTTGGAGTACTGGAGTATCCCTTTAAAATGTTAAAGGGGTTATCCGGCCAAATAGCAGCACCCCCGCATTCTATGTGGGGTGCGTCTCCAGTCTCGGAAAGCTCTCTGTTTCCGGGACTGGGGAGGTAACGCCACCCCCCCTCCATTCATGTCTATGGGAAGGGGCGTGACGGCCGTCACGCCCCCTCCCATAGACATGATTGGAGGGGGTGTGGTGTTACGTCACGTCCCCATTCCCCGAAACAGAGAGCTTTCCGAGACTGGAGACGCAGCCCTGCATAGAATACGGGTGCTGCCCGGAGATCGCGGGGGTCCCAGTGGCGGGCCCCCCAGTGATCAGACATCTTATCCCCTATCCATCTTATCCCCTATCCTTTGGATAGGGGATAAGATGTCTTTGGCTGGATAAAAAACAGCCCTAGTTAGTTTTAAATACTTTTACCTCCGTGAATGGCTGTGGCTTTGATTAAAGGGGTGCGGCAGCAGAGAACAGGGTATGGCTTAAAAATTTGACACTGTGCACCAAAATTTTAGGCAACATTGATATTAGGACTGTCTTGAAGTTAAGCGGTACAGCAACACCGTTAATCTGTACGTAAAGAGTACGAGGGTCCATATTTGTTGCATTTCCATTAGTGAGAGGCAATAATTTTGTCAGGAATAATGCAGCGCCCCGTGTGGCTGCTGCTGCTTTGAAGACTTTGGGGGAGATTTATCAAAACCTGTGCAAAGTAAAAGTGGAGCAGTTGTCCATAACAACCAATCAGATTGCCATTTTTATTTTTTAGAGGCCTCTTTGAAAATAATAGAAACAATCTGATTGGTTGCTATGGGCAACATATCCACTTTTCCTCTAAACAGGTTTTAATAAATCTTTCCCTTTGGGTTGAAATGTCGACTCGACAACTATAGATAATAAAGTTTAGGAAACACAGCAATAAAAAGTCCCAGACAGGCCATCATCCAACTTTCATTGGAATAAATCAATATTTGCCATAAATAAAATGTATATATAAAAGCCAAAGTTATTGCATAAAAAATAATATTATTCACTATTCTACGATCTGTTTTTCAATTGACTTCCCTGCAATATTTTGTCAGACTCTTTCCAGGAACGAGAGACACCTCCTAAGTCAATAGGATGTACAGCCCCTCCATGGTGTATTTTGGCAAGAGGCAGGGAAATTGTCCTGTGGTAATGAATGAATCATAGTTCTGCATTCACAAAGGATTTTATTTTTAGTTATTATTTAATCATTTAATCAGAGGATTTCATAGGGATCCTGCCTTTGAAGCATATGGTGCTGCTCCTGGTAATACACACACTTATTGGGCCCTGTTCACATCACTTTTAACCATGTCAAATACAAAAACAGAAATTGTGAGTTCTTTCAGACATCTGTCATGGGAGACTATTTTGGTTCCATTTTTGTATTAACACTAGTGCCACTATTAACATTATCAGTATGGGAACCAGGGGTCCCCATACCATCCAGAACATAATCCTATCCCGCTGCAGCATCTTCTTTGTCCCAGCTGAAGCACAGACATGGACAAAGTTCAGGAAGTGAGGGCGGGACTAGCACTCCCCTGTGCTCACTCCTGTCCTGTCAGACTTCTGTCAGGGGGTTGGAACATTTCTATGGATCTATAAAAAGATTTTTTTTTTTTACTGAAATCTTGCACTTTTTACATTGCTCATTGAGCTTTACAATATAATGACACTTCCTATTTTGTACAAATCGATTCTGAGCCTTCATTTCATTATCATTAGGGACAAAATTACAATATAAGGTAATATATCTATACTACAGTTGGAGGCAGATAACATAAGATCATTTCAATGACAATAAGTGATGGAGGCAGCTTCTTCTTCTTCCTCCCTCTCCCTACACAGTGATTTTTCCACATGTCCCAGAGCATGCTCACACCACTCATGTTTATGAGTTAAATAAGTAATTTTCTGGCTAAGGTTTCTTAAAGGGAATTTCTCAGCTGCAATTCAGATTCCAAACTGTTGACAAATTTCCCACCTGCACACGATATGTACGCACAGAGCAGGAACAAGATTTGGAAACAGGGCTTGGCTTTCAGCTGACTGTCAATCAAGCAGGGATAGAGATGGGAGGGGGAGTGAGGAGGCGTTAGAACCCTCAGCACTTCATGGGCTCGGGAAGGCCTCATTGACTCTTGGCATAAGAGAATAAAAGCATTTCTTCTATGCATTGGAAGCAAAGACAGATCTCCAAAACACTTGCATTGAAGGGGCATGACTGTGATGTCATGAGGGGTGTGGCTATGACATCACAAGCCTCCAGCCCTGCTTCGCCAGTCATCCAGCATGGAGCGAAGTTCGCTCCCTGCACCGGATGAGTGGGGTGCTACAGCCGGCCCCGGCGATCGGACATCCTATCCCCTATCCTTTGGATAGGGGATAAGATGTCTAGGGGCAGATTACCCCTTTAAGTCAAGAATATATATATATATATTTCAGAATTATGTATCAATATGTTCATATATAAGTGATCTTCATATCATAGCTGTTATAGGGGATAAGGTAACTATGTATCTACTTACTTAGTTGATTTTCTGCTTCGGTTTGTTCTCGTGACTGTCGCTTTTGTATGGCCTCTGCAGCCAGAAAGAGTAGAGGGAGCACAAGACATATACTTGGAAGACCCATATCTAAAACAGATACAAAGTAAAAACATTCAAGTAACATTTCCAGGAATTTTCATACACCACAATGTTCAGAAATTACATTATACTGTAGTAAAGCGGAGATGGTGTGGGAGGATCATGAGAAGTTCTAAAATGTTCATGTCATATCTTAGTTCTGGTTTGTACACAACTTGCTCTGGTGATTTTCATAATGAGAAGTGTAGTCTTTATACAAGGCATCGTACAATAATTTACTGTATGAAGGGCTTACTTCAATATCAGCAAAGTTGCTCATATGTACAAGACATACATGAATGTTTTAGGCAGTTGTGGGAAAAATTTTGAAAAGTAAAAATGCTTTCACAAACAAATGTATAACCAATTATACCAAACAGGTGATTACCTGATAATCATAACAGTAATGAAACTTAAACAGCTGTGTAGGAGGCTTAGAAATGGGTGAAAAACAGCCAAACTCTGCTAAAAAGATGAGGTTGTAAAAGATAGTCTCCCGTCATAGGCCATAAATACATCATGGCAAGACTGAGCACAGCAACAAGACACAAGGTAGTTATACTGCATCAACAAGGTCTCTCTCTCAGTCAAAAATTTTAAAACAGACTGGGCATCAGTATGTGTTGTTTAAGCTTATTTGAAGAAGCACAAAGAAACAGGCAATGCTGAGGACCATAGATGCAGTGGTCTGACAATGAAACTTGTGCAGATGAAAGATGTCCAGCAATACTATTAGCTTAGAACTGGCATTAACCAGTGTGGCCATCTACGGTTTGAAGATGTTTGTATAGGGGATAAGATGTCAAGGGGCAGAGTACCCCTTTAAACCCTGTGTATTGGGTTTAGTAATGGTGAACCAGCTGTCAGTTTCCCTTTAACATGTCTTTCAAATATGTCAAAAATGTTGATTGGTCAGGGTCTAGGTGTTCAGACCCCCATCGATCACTAGGGAGAAGCATTTGGCTGAGCACTTTACTGCCCAGATTGATGCTCTACTTGTTTTATTACAGGAGTCAGGCTCCATAGATTTTCCATAGAAGCTGAGTTCTACAGTGAGTTGGGGAGAGCAGGGAGATGGGGAGTGAAGTACTCAGCTGCATACTTCACCTGGCTCTATGGCTCTATCTAGCAATCGGTAGGGGTGGGGGGGGGGGGGGTTTGAATACCTAGACCTTGACCGATCAAAACTTTAAAAATGCCAAAGGTTCATGTTAAAAGTTTTTAAAAGTGACAGTAATGCTTTAATATCAAAGCCCAATTTTTACACTGAGAACATCCCTGCACATCAGGCAGAGAAATGTTTAAATGTTGCCTTAGAGGAGAATGGAAGAAGGAGCTACTGTACGATCTTCTAAAACAACACAGGACAATCTGTACTAACAGCTGTTGGAGCCATTACCTCTAGAAGACTCTACCAGACGTCCGTGACCTGAAGCAATGGTGAGAGCTGAGCCGACTTACTTGCCCTAGGTATAAGACGTATAAAATATCTTTTTTAGATTTTACAGTTCACTAAGTAACACTTGAAGATATTTATGGGAAGGTTTTCCACACTCTGATGACTTAAATAAATGTTTTGTTTTGGAAGGACTTTAAGGAAAAACCTTCTCGGATTACAGACCATATAAAGAGATCAACATTTGTCTATTTTAATGGTCTTATTAGAGCAGCAGTTCTCTGCCTCTTGGATAGTTAAACTTGAATCAACTTTGGCCGTGGAAGTTTTCCTGAATTATTTGGCAAGATCCTTTTTCCAAGTACATGGCGTTGCGATAAATTCAGGAGGAGTGGTAACAGAATTGCACTTTCAGTACTGTGTCTGAAGTCATTACGCTTTCAAGGCTGCCGAAGGAGGTGTCACTGATGTGTCCTGGGGCTCTGAGGACCAAGTTACTTCTAATGCTTTGTCTGGTCACTACACGGTAAACTGGCACAACTCTCCACACAACAGCTGGGTTCTGCATTAGGCTCGGGCACCTGGATAAAGTTTCATGCCTTCATTCTGTGATTCATAAATGAAAAATTAGATCTACATATGTCCATTCAAGACTATTTTCAAAGAGTCAAGTCAGCACCCTCTGTACCTGCGGGGCCTGGATATTTGTTGAATGTCTATTAATATTCTCCATGTTTCCTACAGGCAGAGGTGATGAACACTTCCCATTAGGTAGTTTACAGTTGGCTTATAGAGACAGCTGAGTCATTACTTCATTCCAACAAAACATCGTCTATGAAGCGTGCACCATGGAGGGCATACCAGCTTTACTAATTTTTACACAAGGCTATCTTTTACATGCAGGAATATATTGGACATTGTCACTAAAAGCTAAGCCAAAAAAGCTTAGTGCATGATTTATTGATGAAAAAAAATACTTAAATTGAAGGTTTAGGTTCCTTCAATCCAATAAAAGGAGTTTTTCCTGGACAGATGTTACAAAACTAAAAATAAAGCTTTACATATCTGCTCAAATTCCCTGCTGCTGCCGTTCTGATGGCATCCATCCCTGGTGCACTTTACTTCTTCCTGCTCTCTAGAACGTCTCATTTGTGTAGGACTGAATCACTGGCTGAGGCAGGCTACCAGTGTGGCTAGTGCTGAGTGGGCAGCTTCTGTACCAATGGGATGTAATAGGAAGAGGGAAGAGCAGTGGGGACCGGGCACCATCAGAACTGCAGTGGCAGGGGGAAAAGTTTGTCCCTAGGACACACCTTGAAGGACCTAGAAAGCTTTCATCTTAAAGGTGGTCCTCTGAGAAACCATCTTTTGCTTTCAATCATATAGGTTATAAAAGCTATTTACATGGGGGTCTGAACACTGCTGAGAACAAAGGGCATGGAGTCCCCATTCTCCTGTGGGGACCAGGACTATCACTTTCCTTCTCCATAGATTTAAATGGGAATGTTGCAAATAGAAGAACATGTTTCTGACAGTTTAAAGGGGTACTCCGGTGAAAAGACTCGGCACTGCGGAGTAAAGACTCGGCACTCCTGTCAGTTCGCTATTGTCGGATACAGGTATGTTTAAGACAGAGTAAGGAGAAGTGTTGTGGCTTCTCGGGGGTGCAAAAAATCTGTTCCGTTTCGCGGTCAAACACCGCTTGGTCACGCCCCAAGCGGTGTTTGACCACGAAACGGAACCGTCGGACCACAAGCTCCACGGAGCTCCTCTCTTCTCCCTCCCGCACTGCTTCTTGTACCCCATGATGGAGTAAAGTCTTCCTGAAACTTCTAATACGGGTGAGTGCATTCCTTGCAATCTTTTGTATGTTTCCATAAAATGGACAGAGATGTCAGCAGAGAGCACTGTGCTCATGATGTCAGCAGACAGTTCTGTGTTTCAAAAAGAAAATAATTTCCGCTGTAGTATTCAGCAGCTAATAAGTACAGGAAGGATTAAGATTTTTTAATAGAAGTAATTTACAAATCTGTTTCTGGCACCAGTTAATTAAAAAAAATAAGTTTTTCACTGAAGTACCCCTTTAATTCACACATCTATGGAGAGGGACGGTACCAGGAATCTGCAAACAGCCAGGGCTTATCTCCAGGAAAGTGCCATTTTTATATGGGTTTATTCAAACCTGTCAACCCCTTTAATAAAAGGAGGACAGAAATATTGGTGTCCATTAAGAAGATAGAAATCAGTTACAGCTTTTATAGGCAGAACTGTTATCCCTAGGTCAGTTATCATTACTAAGTTCTGTCCATGTGTTCAGCTGAGTAAATGCTTAGGTGGTGGAGGTAGTAAATGTGGTGGTGGTGGTGGTTATTATATGTGTTTACTATGTCAATAATTCAAAGCAAACATTACATAATAGCAAGGCTGGTCAGAAAGTGGGTTCAGCCCAAGAGCTTACAGTGTCGCTAGAACAGGGTCCCAATAACAGTGCCAATCAGTGTCCATATATCAGTCCTAATCACATTGTTACTTTAACAGTGGCCAATACTTTGACTTTATTTAACCATCTGGCCATCAGACTGTTTGCCCTTTGTGGTTCATTGGCCTTCAAGCATTGCTCAATTGGCTGAATAATCCATCTGTCTATGCACCATAGCTATAATTTAATGTAAGTTGGCTTGTCGAATTATATACCGTATGCAGATATAATTTCTAGATTTCATACATTCTTACAGGTATGAAAAGGTAAGCTTTTCTCCAGAACAAAGAAAACGTTCTCTAGCATCACCTACTGGAGGAAGTTTCCTTATAAGTCAAGACTTTAAACATTTAAGAGACTTGAAACACTATTAAGAATTATAGCCAAGACAGAATCTCCTAAAATTCTCCTATCTGAAGCGATATCTCTTCCTTTTGAAAGAGATTCTGACTTGGCTAAAATCCCTGTTCATGTTTCAAGGCACTTTTAGGGGGTTAGGGAAGCTATGTCCAGTAGGTGGCCCTAGAGAAAATGGCTGATTTGCATACACTATTATCATTAGTCAGAGCTGGAAACATATGTGCATTTCTGTGTTACTAATTATAGAGTACATGTCTATACGCATAAGTAACTATGTATGAATATACACTAAAAAGCTAAAATATTAAAGCCCCTTGACTAATTTTGTGTGTCTGTTTCCCTGGTGTTGCCAAAACAGCTTTGATTTGTAGAAGCAAGAACTCCATGTGACCTCTGGAGGTGTCCAATGGTCTCTGGCACCAAGACATTAGAAGATCCTGTAAGTCCGGTAAGTTGTTAGGCGCAGCCTCCATGTATTCTACTTTTTTCCAGCACATCCCACAGATGATCGATCAGATTAAGTTCGGAAGAATTTGGAGGCCAAGTCACCACCATGAACTCATTGTAATTTTCCTCAAACCATTTATGCTGAAAAAGCACTGGCCTTTAGGAAACACTGTTGCAAAAAAGGATGTACTTGGTCTGTACAATGCTAGGTAGGTGCTACATGTCATAGTAGCATCCAAATGAGGGTCATGGCCCATAGTTTCCCAGGAGAACATTGTCCAGAGCATCACACTGGGTAACGCCCCATGGGTGTTGACCCACTGGGCCACAAATGGCAGCCGGCTGGCTAGGCAGAATGGGGCTAAACTGACAATAAGAGATAGCGCCAGATGCAGCAATGCTGATAATGGTGTTTATATAAAGGTGCATGCAAAGTCCAATAGACAGGCAACAGATCAGAAACAGCATACAGATCAGGCAGAGACCTAGCAATGCAGACAGACAAAAGCACAATGCACAATTTTGCTGAGGCCCATTATATAGGTGGTGCCTGGAAGGAATTGGCTGGGAATCTAATAGGGCCCTATAAGTTTCAGCCAGTGCTCTTGCGCAGCCCCTAGAGGACAGAGGGGAAACTACAGCAATGGCAGAAACATCAGAGGAGGAAGTCCAGGAAATACAACACGAACATGGCACCCAGAATGTCGCATGGCGCAGGTAAGACCCAGGGAACATGGTACACTGGTGGTTTACAAACAGCAGCGTTACACACTGCCTCCTACTGCTTGTCTTCTTCCTATAGTGCATCTTGATGCCATCTTTTCCCCAGGATGGAAAAGAAAATGTGATTCCTCAGACCAGGCAATCATCTTCCTTTGCCCCACGGTCCAGTTGTGATGCTCATATGCTCATTGTACGTGAAGGTTCAGTTTCTCCAAGCTCATGCGCTCATTGTAGGTGCCATCTGCAGTGGACAGGGACCACCATGGGCACTCTGACTGGTCTGTAGCTACACAGCCCCATACACTGCAAGCTGCAATGCCCTGTATGTTCTCACACATATCCAGCAGTAACTTTCAGTAGTTTGTGCTACAATAGTTTGTCAGCAGGATCAGACCAGAAGAGCCAGTCTTAGATTTCCATGTGGAGGAACAAAACGAGTGATCCAGCCCTTGCAATCGAAACCAGCTTTATTAAATGTCAGGCGTAAAAACACACAGGTATAGCACACCTTAGCAGTCCATCAGACGCTTTTCCGGTGCATGTAGGCCCTTTGCCAGTGAACACTGACGAAGGGCATCATTCGCAAGAAACACGTCTGATTGATTGCTAAGGTGTGCTATACCTGTGTGCTTTTTACGTCTGTCATTCAATAAAGCTGGATTTGGATTGAAAATGCTGGATCACTCGTTTGGCTCTTCCACTGGCTCTTTGCACTGGGCTGAGTGCAGATCCGCGCACCGTCCATGGGGCCAAGGTGTGCTGGACATTTCGTTAGATTCCCATGTGCATCGATAATTCTTGGGTATATTGGGGGAGATTCATCAAAACCTGTGCAAAGCAACCAATCAGATCGTTTCTTTCACTTTGCAGAGGCCTTGTTAAAAATGAAAGAAGTGAGCTGATTGGTTGCTAAGGGCAACTGGGCAACTTTTTCTCTGGACAGGTTTTGATGTATCTCCGCCATTGACCCTATTACTGGTTACTGTTGGTCCTTCCTTGGGCCACTTTTGGTTGGTACTAACCACTGCATCCCCAAGGAACACTACACAACAGTGAGCACATAGTTGGATTTCTGCCAGGCGCATTATTAAGCATATAAATGTATGTCTTGGTGTATCAGGGACCAAATGAATAGAAGTCTATGGGGCTTTAACACTGAAAGTAGTTTCTAAAGCTTTTTTTTCACTTTGGTTTTGATTTTGCACAACTTCAACTCCCAGCATGCCCGGACAGCCAACGGCTGTCCGGGCATGCTGGGAGTTGAAGTTTTGCAACATCTGGAGGGCCACTGTTTGATACGACTGATGTAGAACATTTCCACAAAACTGCTAAAACTCTGGACCTCATGAATTGTTGCGCAAATCTATGCTTTGGCGCACCTGTGACAATCCATGCGCCCAGGCTAAGCTTAAAAAAGAGCTCTGTCTCCAATGATAAATGTCTCTCCATGTGTATTTGAGCACACTGGCTAAAATCTGTTTGCATGGGTAAATGCCTGAATGGATGCCCATCTGCATGAGTGGGGACATAAGTGGATGTCCATGACCAGGAGTGGGCGCACAACTGAATGTCATTGTTTACGAGTGAATTTATGGTTGGGTGAGCAAGCAGCCACCATCAAGTCAAGTAAGCTAATGTCACTGCTTTATGAGTCAAGTCAAGTCAGTCCCTGTCATCTGTCAAGCCAGCGTGGTCTGCATTCAATTGTCCAGTCCTACTACAAGTCCCAGTAAGCCCTTAAGGTCTCTGCATCACTGGTCACCTCCTTGGGCCCTGGCTGGACTGTATAGACTTTCCCAACTGTCTACCCTCAGTAAAGCTACAGTGGTCCGTAACTTGGCGTTGGAGTCTTTATTGCCCCCGTGCCTAGCCCAGGATCCAGCGGTATACCTTCGGGTGGTTTTAGGCTAAACCACGTCCTGGCATCACGAATACAAGGGATTAATACCATCTGTCCCTAGGGTAACAACATCTGCCCTGCACCACACACCCCGCCACCACAACGCGTAACCCTGATCCTGAATGTCTGGTGAGTGAATGAGCTCAAGTCATCAAGTGACCAAGGATGGTCGTGTCCTGCACCAGATGTCGTTCACCGGGCTTAGATGGGTTTTAGTGAAACATCCCTACATGTCCACCAAGACATCAGATCCTTTATGATGACTAAAATATCTTTGGTCTAGCCATATTTTTCTCATTCACTCAACATCTCAGATATATTCTTTATACATAATAGTTTCAGAATGTTCCCTACACTGCACCTAAGATAGCACAGTGGTGAATCTGCGAGACAAATATCTTATGTCAACTTGGTCTTATACTAATATCAGCAGACAGCCTGAATATACTCTCCAGAAGGGAGTATATATTACCTACAACACAAGAGTACACTAAAGCTCCAGGGTTCCTTTCTTCTTCAGCATGCAATCCATATGGCAAATCCTCCATAGACCTAGGTCCAAACTAAACTAGTCCCTAAACTAGTGGTGTGGAGAGTCCTGCACAAGATGGCCTTCACTGGGCTTGAATGGGTTTCATTGAAACATCACATTGTCTACATGTCCACCAAGTGGTAGACATCAGATCCTGTATAATGTAGAAAATGTGCTTCGGTCCAGCCATAACTTTCTCATACATAATGTCACCAAACTTCAAAAGTGGGCTGGACTAAATTATTGGCACGCTTTAAAAATTGGGGAAAAATAAGATTGTTTCAATCATGTGATGCTCCTTTAAACTCCCCTGGGGCAAGTAACAGGTGTGGGCAATATAAAAATCACACCTGAAAGCAGATAAAAAGGAGAGAAGTTCACTTAGTCTTTGCATTGTGTGTCTGTGTGTGCCACACTAAGCATGGACAACAGAAAGAGGAGAAGTCACCCAAAGTCTGAGAACTTGAGCACCAAAATTGTGGGAAAATATCAACAATCTCAAGGTTACAAGTCCCTCTCCAGAGATCTAGATTTGCCTTTGTCCACAGTGGGCAACATTATCAAGAAGTTTGCAACCCATGGCACTGTAGCTAATCTCCCTGGGCGTGGACGGAAGAGAAAAATTTATGAAAGGTGTCAACGCAGGATAGTCTGAATGGTGGATAAGCAGCCCCAAACAAGTTCCAAAGATATTCAAGCTGTCCTGCAGGCTCAGGGAGCATTAGTGTCAGCGCGAACTATCCGTCGACATTTAAATTAAATGAAACACTATGTCAGGAGACCCAGGAGGACCCCACTGCTGACACAGAGACATAAAAAGCAAGACTACATTTTGCCAAAATGAACTTGAGTAAGCCAAAATCCTTCTGGGAAAACATCTTGTGGACAGATGAGACCAAGATAGATCTTTTTGGTAAAGCACATCATTCTACTGTTTACCAAAAATGGAATGAGACCTACAAAGAAAAGACACCGTACCTACAGTGAAATATGGTGGAGGTTCAATGATGTTTTGGGGTTGTTTTGCTGCCTCTGGCACTGGGGGCCTTGAATGTGTGCAAGGAATCATGAAATCTGAGGATTACCAACGGATTTTGGGTCACACTGTACAGCCCAGTGTTAGAAAGCTGGGTTTGCATCCGAGATCTTGGGTCTTCTAGCAGGACAAGGAGAGATCTTAAAATTGCTGTTGAGAAAAGGCGCCTTCCAATAAGAGAGACCTGGAGCAGTTTGCAGCATTCCGGCTGAGAGGTGTAAGAAGCTTATTGATGGTTATAGGAAGCGACTGATTTCAGTTATTTTTTCCAAAGGGTGTGCAACCAAATATTAAGTTAAGGGTACCAATATTTTTGTCCAGCCCATTTTTGGAGTTTGGTGTGACATTATGTCCAATTAGCTTTTTTCCTCCCTTTTTTGGTTTAGTTCCAATACACACAAAGGGAATAAACAGGTGTATAGCAAAACATGTGCAATTCTTTTCTATGAGCAATACTTCATTTTTTAGAAACATTTCAGGTGTGCCAACATTTACGGCCATGACTGTATATATATATATATATATATATATATATATATACATAAATAAATAAATATATAAATGTATCTGCGGCTTCAACTACAACACAAGAGTACACTAAAGCTCCAGGGTTCCTTTGTTCTTCAGCATGCAATCCATATGGCAAATCCTCCATAGACCCAGGTCCAAACTAAACAATGAGTAGGACAAGGGGGGACTTACTGACTCTTCTGGTGAATGCGGTGACTGTTTACATGACGAACCTATGACAGGAGCTGTGGTTACATAATGCTGTGCACGGCTTCTGTCATCCAACCACAGTCCGCTGCACCGAAGAGTAATGGAAAAGAGTTTTTGACTTTCCTGTAGGCGGATTGAGGGGGAGAAATGCCAAAGCTTCTCCCAACCCTTCCCAGCACACCCCCATCCACTCGCTTTCAGCCAGGAGTAAAGCACAGACACTGAAAGAAAACATGTTGAATATTGGCGGCCTCTTATGTAGAGGTCCCAGGCTCATCCCCAGCCAAGACATAGACATGTGTGGTGTCTGACACAACTGTGTGTAGCATGGACACTATGGGACATGTGTTGGGAATTGTTACAATATTCTAGAGGAGTTGTCTATGGCAAATTCTATTCTATCTAGTGCATTGACTTTGATGGATCACAAATGTTGCACTTCATCAGGGAAGCAGTGATCTACAGTGCTTGCTAGAGATGAGCGAACTTACAGTAAATTCGATTCGTCACGAACTTCTCGGCTCGGCAGTTGATAACTTATCCTACATAAATTAGTTCAACTTTCAGGTGCTCCGTGGGCTGGAAAAGGTGGATACGGTCCTAGGAGACTCTTTCCTATGACTGTATCCACCTTTTCCAGCCCACCGGAGCACCTGAAAGCTGAACTAATTTATGCAGGATAAGTCAGCAACTGCCGAGCCGAGAAGTTTGTGACGAATCGAATTTACTGTAAGTTCGCTCATCTCTAGTGCTTGCAGGCGGAACCATGAAGAACATTATATTATACCACTTATATGGTCTATCTGCTGCTGTGCAAGTGTTGTCGCAAACATCACAACAGCCGAAGAAAGAGTTCCCGAAATGACTTATTCAATGACAAGTTATGACATTACCCGCTGGTGCAATGTTTTTCAAGCAGTGTATCCCCAGCTGTTGCAAAACTGCAACTTCCAGCATGTGCAGTGTTTTCCAAACAGCGTGCCTCCAGCTGTTGCAAAACTACTACTCCCAGCATGTTGCAAAACTGCAACTTCCAGCATGTGCAGTGTTTTCCAAACAGCGTGCCTCCAGCTGTTGCAAAACTACTACTCCCAGCATGTTGCAAAACTGCAACTTCCAGCATGTGCAGTGTTTTCCAAACAGCGTGCCTCCAGCTGTTGCAAAACTACTACTCCCAGCATGCTGCAAAACTGCAACTTCCAGCATGTGCAGTGTTTTCCAAACAGCGTGCCTCCAGCTGTTGCAAAACTACTACTCCCAGCATGTTGCAAAACTGCAACTTCCAGCATGTGCAGTGTTTTCCAAACAGCGTGCCTCCAGCTGTTGCAAAACTACTACTCCCAGGATGTTGCAAAACTGCAACTTCCAGCATGTGCAGTGTTTTCCAAACAGCGTGCCTCCAGCTGTTGCAAAACTACTACTCCCAGCATGTTGCAAAACTGCAACTTCCAGCATGTGCAGTGTTTTCCAAACAGTGTGCCTCCAGCTGTTGCAAAACTACTACTCCCAGCATGTTGCAAAACTGCAACTTCCAGCATGTGCAGTGTTTTCCAAACAGCGTGCCTCCAGCTGTTGCAAAACTACAACTCCCAGCATGTTGCAAAACTGCAACTTCCAGCATGTGCAGTGTTTTCCAAACAGCGTGCCTCCAGCTGTTGCAAAACTAAAACTCCCAGCATGTTGCAAAACTGCAACTTCCAGCATGTGCAGTGTTTTCCAAACAGCATGCCTCCAGCTGTTGCAAAACTACAACTCCCAGCATGCCCGGACAGCCGAAGGCTGTCCGGGCATGCTGGGAGTTGTAGTTTTGCAACAGCTGGAGGCACGCTGTTTGGAAAACACTGCACTAGTGCCTCTACTTATACAGCATCCTATAGGACTAGTAGCCATAGTAGGAATTTATGATTTGTGACTTTTCAGTTTGTCGCATATTTTGGCGCAACTACGTTTATTTTGGCGCAATTCTACACCAGTCCTAACATGCCTTAGAAACTGGCTGTGGACAACATTATTAAAAGTGGCACATTTGTCGTTTGAGTTAAAAGCTGCCACAACCCAATGCCTGGCATAACCTGCACAGCCTGGCACAGCTGGCATTGTCTGATATAATTCTCCTTAAGGTATGTCAAGTTAAACTACAGTTCTATGCAACATCACAAGCATAAAATATTCCTATAGGATCATTTATATCGGTGGTCTCCAAACTGTGGACCTCCAGAGATTGCAAAACTACAACTTCCATTGTGTCCGGACAGCCAACGAGGTCCACAGTTTGGAGACCACTGGCATATATCCTGGTATACTTTGCGGCATTTGCGTTTTATCTATTTCAGCTAAGTTAACTACAAGATGCATCCCCCCTTTATATGATAGCTATGGTTTATACAGCTGTCCGGGCATGCTGGGAGTTGTAGTTTTACAACAGCTGGAGGCACGCCGTTTGGAAAACACTGCACTAGTGTCTCTTTTTTAGACAGTGACTATTGTGAGCCATTTGGGAGCTGCCACAACTTAATGCCTGGCACAGCTGGTATAGTCTGATATAATTGTCCTTATTGTAAAGAAATACAAATGTAGCACTTAAACCTAATAAAGTTAAGCTACAGTTATAGGCAACATCACAAGCATAAAATATTTCTATCAGTGGTCTCCAAACTGCGGACCTCCAGATGTTGCAAAACTACAGCTCTGTGTGCCCGCACAGCCAGCAGCGTTGTAGTTTTGCAACATCTGGAGGTCCACAGTTTGGAGAATACTAGTATATATCATGGTAAACTTTGTTGCATGTGAGTCAAGAGTTTTATCTATTCTTGTGCTTTTGTAAATCTAAATTCAAGATGCCCCCCCCCCCCCTATATATGATACATACAGCCCCTTATACAGTATTCACTAACCCAATAGCTACTCATAGATTGTACATATTTGTGCACTTGATGTATATAGTCTGGAGTCATGCGCACAGTGCACAGCACCCTCCAGATGTTGCAAAACTACAACTCCCAGTGTGTCCGGGCACACTGGGAGTTGTAGTTTTGCAACAGCTGGGGGTCCACATTTTGGAGACCACTGGATATATATATATATATATATATATATATATATATATATATATATATATATACTTTGCTAGTTTTATCTATTTCAGCTTTTTCTTATTTCTTTCCTGCCTGAAGTTTTCTGGTTCTTGTGCTGTTGTAAATTTAACTCCAAATTGCATTTCCCCTCTATAGGATAGATGAGGATAGATAAAGTATATACAGACGCTGATACAGTATTCACTAACCCAACTCAAAGGTTGCAGATATTTGTGCACTTGATGTATATAGTCTTCTAGAGTCATATACACAGTGCACAGCACCCAGAATTCTGCAGAGTTTACCATTCAGATATTCTTTCAGGCATCCTCTGTCAGTGTCTGCAGGTCCAGTACACACCATGCGCACAGCAGAACCGCAGGCAGCAGGACAGCAGAGCGCAGATCACACGGCTCTTACCTATTCTATGGGAGAAGGAGACTCAGCTGACAGCCCGGTCCGCGCAGCAGTCCACATCCACTGACCACAAGAAGGAAGGTTGTCCCCCCCCCGCCGGAACATACAGGGGGAGACCCGCCCTCCCCGCACCGCCCTCCCCACACCGGGGCCAGTGACCGGGCACACAGCGCAGGGCATACGGGGCAGGCTCAGCCCGGAGCTCTCTCTGCTGCTCCAGAACCGCTCTCTGCTGCTCCAGAACCACTCTCTGCTGCTCCAGAACCACTCTCTACTGCTCCAGAACCGCTCTCTACTGCTCCAGAACCACTCTCTACTGCTCCAGAACCGCTCTCTGCTGCTCCAGAACCGCTCTCTGCTCCAGAACCTGCACTCTGCTCCAGAACCTGCACTCTGCTCCAGACACAGCTCTCTGCTGCTCCAGAACCGCTCTCTGCTGCTCCAGAACCTGCACTCTGCTCCAGAACCGCTCTCTGCAGGCTGATCCTCTGTACACATCTGGGGATGGAGGAGAGGATGGAGGAGTCATACAGGACAGGAGGAAATCTGTGCAGAACATTTACACTCTCCCTATGTGCTGCATAGAGAAGAGACTTGTTACAATGTAGCAGATGTATGTTTGGGCTGCATCATTATGATTATTATTAGTATAAGGGTTGTTTATGGCATCTGGGGGATGTATCGTTGTTGTTATTAATAATGTTAAAAATAATTATGATAATATCTAAGATATCAGGAGGAGAATGGAGAAGATCCAAGAAGTTTACACATCAGGAAATCTGTTACTGTACATTGTTTGGATTATTTTTTGTAACTACTAGTGCTTCTACTACTTCTACTATACTACAGTACTACTACTTCTTCATTTTCTTCCACTACTACTACTAGTATTTTTATTACTAGACTACAACTTCTACTTTCACCGCCACCACCATCACTTCTTCTACCACCAATACTACTAACAGTACTATTATTACTTCTATGACTTTTGCTACTTCTACTACTACTACTACTACTACCTCCTCTTCTACTATTACTACTACTACCTCCTCTTCTACTATTACTACCTCCTCTTCTACTAGTACTACTTCTACTGCTGCTACTACTACTTCCTCTTCTACTACTACTACTACTACTACTACTACTACTACCTCCTCTTCTACTACTACTACTACTACCTCCTCTTCTACTATTACTACTACTACCTCCTCTTCTACTATTACTACTACTACCTCCTCTTCTACTAGTACTACTTCTACTGCTGCTACTACTACTACTACTTCCTCTTCTACGAGTACTACTTCTACTACCAATTACTGTACTACTACTACTTCTACTACCACTAATACTATTACTCTTACCACTACTATTATTTCTCTACTTCTATTAATATTACAACTACTACTACTACCACAACAACTTATTTTACTAGTATTATTATTATACTAATACTTCTATTATTCCTATTACTACTAATACTACCGCCACCACTTTTTCTTCTATTACTTCTTCTACTACCAATACTTCTACCATTATTCCTATACTACTACTACTACTTTATCATCTACTACTACTCATATTATTACTACACTATTACTCATATTTCTACTACTAATACTACCATCACCACCTCTACTACTTCTACTTCTTCTACCACTATTACTAGTACTACTATACTACTACTACTACTTATTTTTCTAATACTAATATTACTATGACTACTACTATTATTACTATACTATTACTATGGCTGCTATCACTACTTCTTTTTTCACTACAACTACCACTACCACTACTACTACTCTGGGTTCTGAGACCTCCACTAATCCCTAAAATAAAGAAGCTGAAATGCTAAGCACTATGGGGGAGATTTATCAAGACCTGTCCAGAGGAAAAGTTGCTGAGTTGCCCGTAACAACCAATCAGATCGCTTCTTTCATTTTTCAGAGGCCTTTTAAAAAATGAAAGAAGTGATCTGATTAGTTGCTATGGGCAACTCAGCAACTTTTTCTCCAGACAGGTTTTGATAAATCTCCCCATATGGCCCTTGGTTTCTGAGCAGCTTTCCTCTGGTAGCCAAGCATGAAGTATACAGGTAGAAAATCTCATAGGCTTGTTATGAATCTGCGCACTGGTCTAAGAAAAACCTATTAGAAAGAAAGGAGCCCAGCACATCTTATACTTTTTTTTTTTTTTTTTAGCAATTATTACTAATCAAAACTTATCGTATCATATTTTATTAAATTTTTAAAAAGTTTTATTTATGCAATTTTCATAAGAGAACAAAACAGTACAACTAGGAGCCCCACGGGAGCAACCAGAAAGGCAAAAACAAGGAACAGGTACATGCAAATAGGGACACAGAAAAACAAAGACTGCATAATAAATTGCCGCAAGTCAGTCCCATAACACTCAAGCAATGTGTCTCAGGAATAGTCCCATCCCGTGCAGCTCCCAGTTAGAACAGGCCCAACAATACATACACACAACCAAACCCTCACACAACCCTAGGGACTCCCACCGCCTACCCTTCCATGACAACAGTAGTTACCAAGCCCACTAAGTCTGTGACCCGGACCGCATCGGGGGATCAGCTGAGGCCTCCAAGAGCAACCAAGGTAGCCAAACCTTATCAAACTTGTATATATAAGGCTCGATACAGAGGAACATACTTGTTAACCAAGGCCACCCAGAGGGAGAGAGGAGGAGTAGTAGTGTCTTTCCAAGCCACAATGATCACTTTACGAGCACAGAAAAGAAGAAAACATACCAAGAGACGCCTATGCGAACCAGACATTAGTTAATTAATGACACCCAGGAGAAACACTTCCGGGGCATAAACATACGGAAACTCAAGGTGATCAGCCAAAAATTGCAATACTTCTCTCCAGAAGGGAACCACACATGGGCTGTCCGACACAGCATGCAAAAGTGAACCCGTATGAACATTACCCCGGAAACAACTATCAGAAGATGATACCCCAATACGAAGCAAGCGGACAGGCACATAACGCAAGTGAAGAATAAGATGAAACTGGATAAGGAGATCACGAGCACTAACAACAGTAGGATAATAGGACAGCACAACCTCCTTCCACTGCTCCTCGGAAAGGCCCGATATATCCTCCACCCATTTCAGATAAACCAAGGCAAAGGGATCTGGCTCCACAGATTGTAGCAACACATATGCCTGCGTAAGCAGTTTGGCGAGGTCGGAAGTACCCAGCAACAACTCAACATCAGAAAAGACAGGAGCCACGTCCAAGGAGCCAAACTGTGCCTGTATCACATGTCTCAACTAAAGATACCTAAAATAGGCACTCCGAGGGACATTGAAGCGTGTTTGCATAACAGAGAAGGAAGGAAATAAACCCTCAAACAGGTGCATAGCAAATTTGACTCCATGTGAGCTCCAAAAGCCTGCCGCCTCCAACCCCTAAAGGTGCGCCAAATGTGGGTTACCGCACAGGCGTGCCCTGGGAGATATCGCTGGTAGCTGAAAGCGAGCTGAGACCACCGACCAAACCAACGCCACAGTTTTAATAGGACCCAATAGGGAGGAGGAAGCATACCTGTATAACGTATTCATCAAGGTCTCATAGGACCCCATGTGCACCCCTGCCAGAGCCGTAGCTGCATTTGAGAGATCCAGATCAATCCACCATGCCACGTAGACCAGCTGTGAAGCAAGAAAATATCCATCCCTTGTTGCTTTGGCACCTGGAGAAGAGCCTGTCTCAGAGGCCTATCCTGCCAGTAGAAGGATCTCAGAGCAGCATTCAGTTGTTTAAAGAACCATATAGGAGGAACAATAGGAGAAAGGTGAAAGAGTTACAGAAACTTAGGAAGATAAATCATTTTAAAGATGTTCACCCGGCCAGCTAACGAAAAAGGCAAGGAGGACAAACCCTGCAGTCTGGTGGTAGTAAGAGTCAAGAGGGGCACAAGGTTAAGGTACCCGGGGAATCAGACACCTCCATCCCCAAATAATGAAAACCCTCTACCAGCCGAAGGCACTTGGGAAGAGAAGTCGGAAGAACCACACTCCTGAATAAAGGCATCAAGGAAGATTTGGCCCAGTTAACACGCAGGCCCGAGAAGGAGCCAAAAGTGTCAAGGAGGTCAAACAAAGCCAAGAGAGATTCATCCGAATCAGTCATCAGCATACATTGAGACTTTCTTCACCAAGGACCCCCTCTGTAAACCACAAATAGTGGTTCACCTGTCTATCACTTTATGTATGTCTCAATAAATGCTTTTTCGTTGAAAAACTACGTATCCGGACCTTGCTTGCCATCCAGGGCAGCGCCACCGCAGAACTTCTTTCTTCTCAGCATCGCACTCTCTCCTTGCCGACTCCCGAGTGGTGACCGGCCGTTCCTGTAGGCTGCAGCCAAGGATTGCAGCAAAGACTACCCTTATTAAGGGTGACAAGCATAAAACCAAGATTTGCACAAGGTGAGCAAATCCACATATCATTTATTCGGGCCATCCGACCCCACGGAATTACGCGAGGCACCGTCCTCCCCCTTTCTCTTTTTTTTTCTTTCTCTTTTTTTGCAACTCCAGGGACCGGCGCTAGAGGAAGTCCGCACCTGGCCAGCCTCTGAGAAGGCGACAGTAGAGCAGATCTTTGAAGGACTCTATCAGGTATTTGAGTCACATTCTCCATCAGAGGTGGTGCTGCGCAGATCCCAAAGGTCAACACAGGGACAGTTACCAGCCAGGTACAGAGAATAGTGTTAGTACCTTGTATCATATTTAGTCAGTGATGTACAGAAACTCGTCAAATGTAATATCCAGTTAGGACTGTAATAAAACCAAAGAATAAGTTGGCCAGCACTATTGATTCCAAACTATTATATAAACCTGGCTTACAGGTGCAGGCTGCTGGGCTAAATATACAGCAACAGGAGAATACAGCAGCACACTGCTACCACAAAGATATAGATGAAACATGAGTATATAGATAAAACATGAGTATATAGATAGAACATGAAAAGCTATACAGCTGTAGTGCAATAAATGAAAATATGAAACTATGAAATTATGAGGTACTTAGCTTGCAAATTTGGCGCCAAATAGCTTGGACCATCCCACCCCGGTAAGGTGACCTCATTCTGGGATGGACCCTACACTATGAATATGCCTCTGTGTGAACAGGTAAGCAGGCAAGATCTGAAACATCCAAGATCTGAAACATCCAACCTTATATACACCTAATATAGGTAAGCCAGGTTTATATAATAGTTTGGAATCAATAGTGCTGGCCAACTTATTCTTTGGTTGTATTACACATACGGGGGAGTGGCTACCTCCATGTTGGCTCTTGCACCCCACCCACCTCTATTAGGTGTATATAAGGTGTCTTGGATGTTTCAGATCTTGCAATGCCTGCTGAGCTGTTCACACAGAGGCATATTCATAGTGTAGGGTCCGTCCCAGAATGAGGTCACCTTATATCTTTGTGCTAGCAGTGTGCTGCTGTATTCTCCTGTTGCTGTATATTTAGCCCAGCAGCCTGCACCTGTAAGCCAGGTTTATATAATAGTTTGGAATCAATAGTGCTGGCCAACTTATTCTTCTCCTGTTGCTGTATAGTTAGGACTGTAGCTAAACTGTATATTTCCAGTCCACAAATAGTCCAATTTTCACATGTCTAACCATTTTTCCTGTCCTCGTGTACAGGATGCTCTACTGGCCAGAGGGTTCCCTTGCAACTTAAGTAAGACACATGTAGTGACAGGGTGTCATGTAAAGGTAATTGTTACGCTGAGCACTCCGGGTCCCTGCTCCTCCCCGAAGCGCTCGCGGCGTTTCTCTCCCTGCAGCGCCCCGGTCAGACCCGCTGACCGGGAGCGCTGCACTGACATTGCTGGCGGGGATGCGATTCGCATAGCGGGACGCGCCCGCTCGCGAATCGCATCCCAAGTCTCTTACCTGTCCTGCTCCCCGGCTGTCATGCTCTGGCGCGCGCGGCTCCGCTCTCTAGGGCGCGCGCGCGCCAGCTCTCTGAGATTTAAAGGGCCAGTGCACCAATGATGGTGCCTGGCCCAATCTTCCTGATTAGTTTCCACCTGTGCACTCCCTACTTATACCTCACTTCCCCTGCACTCCCTTGCCGGATCTTGTTGCCTTGTGCCTTGAGAAAGCTACTCTGTGTTACCTCTACTGTGTTCTTGACCATCTGCTATCACCATTGACTACGAACCTTGCTGCCTGCCCCGACCTTCTGCTACGTCCGACCTTGCTCTTGTCTACTCCCTTGTACCGCGCCTATCTTCAGCAGTCAGAGAGGTTGAGCCGTTGCTAGTGGATACGACCTGGTTGCTACCGCCGCTGCAAGACCATCCCGCTTTGCGGCGGGCTCTGGTGAATACCAGTAGCAACTTAGAACCGGTCCACTAGCACGGTCCACGCCAATCCCTCTCTGGCACAGAGGATCCACCTCCTGCCAGCCGAATCGTGACAGTAGATCCGGCCATGGATCCCGCTGAGGTTCCCCTGCCAGTTGTCTCTGACCTCACTACGCTGGTCGCCCAGCAAGCCCGACAGATCGCCCAACAAGATCACCAGCTGTCGTACTTGACCACCATGACACAGCAACTTCAGTCGCAGCTACAGCAGCTTCAGTCACAGTTACAGCAATTTCAGTCACAGCTACAGCAGCAACAACCATCTCCTCCGCCGGCTCCTGCACCTCTTCCGCAGCGAGTGGCCGCTCCTAACCTCCGCTTGTCGCTGCCGGATAAATTTGATGGGGACTCTAGACTCTGCCGAGGTTTCCTGTCACAATGTTCCCTACATTTGGAGATGTTGTCGGACCAATTTCCTACTGAACGGTCGAAGGTGGCTTTCGTGGTTAGTCTCCTGTCTGGAAAGGCTTTGGCTTGGGCCACACCGCTCTGGGACTGCGATGACCCTGTCACCGCCACTGTACACTCCTTCTTCTCTGAGGTTCGCAGTGTCTTCGAGGAACCAGCCCGAGCTTCTTCTGCCGAGACTGCCCTGCTGAACCTGGTCCAGGGTAATTCTTCTGTAGGCGAGTACGCCATCCGATTTCGTACTCTCGCTTCCGAATTATCTTGGAACAACGAGGCTCTCTGCGCGACCTTTAAAAAAGGCCTATCCAGTAACATCAAAGATGTGCTGGCCGCACAAGAGATTCCTGCCAATCTGCATGAACTTATCCATTTGGCCACCCGCATTGACATGCGTTTTTCAGAAAGACACCAGGAACTCCGCCAGGAAAAAGACCTTAATCCCTGGGCACCTCTCTCACGGTATCCCTTGCAATCTACCCCTGTGCCTCCCACCGAGGAGCCTATGCAAGTAGATCGGTCTCGCCTGACTATTGAAGAGAGGTCTCGCCGTAGGGATAGGAATCTATGTCTGTACTGCGCTAGTACCGAACATTTCTTGGTGGATTGCCCGATTCGTCCTCCTCGTCTGGAAAATGCACGCACGCAACCTGCTCATGTGGGCCTGGCGTCTCTGGGTACGGAGTCTGCTTCTCCATGTCTCACTGTGCCCGTACGGATTTCTCCTTCTGCCGACTCCTCCTTCTCTGCCGTGGCCGTCTTGGACTCTGGTTCCTCTGGAAATTTTATTCTGGCCTCTTTGCTTGATAGGTACTGCATCCCGGTAACCCGTCTCATCAAGCCGCTCTACATTGCTTC
This sequence comes from Hyla sarda, assembly GCF_029499605.1. Classification (NCBI taxonomy): domain Eukaryota; kingdom Metazoa; phylum Chordata; class Amphibia; order Anura; family Hylidae; genus Hyla; species Hyla sarda. The sequence continues at coordinate 331,551,119 of NC_079193.1, forward strand.
AGTCAACGGAGTCAAGTTGAACTGCACTGTGCGTTATCGCACAGTGCCTCTGCTTATGAACATTGGACCACATCTCGAAAAGATTAAATTCTTGGTTCTGCCCGGCTGCACATCTGAAGTCCTTCTCGGTCTGCCATGGCTCAAGCACCATTCTCCCACCCTTGACTGGACCACCGGGGAGATCAAGAATTGGGGTCCTGCTTGCCGCAAGAAATGCCTCATGTCTGCTCCCAGCCCCGTCTGTCGGGCCTCAGTGTCCCCTCCTGTGCCTGGTCTCCCCAAGGCCTGTGCCAAGCCTCACCCTCTGCCCTCCCTCCCCATTCCCACTCCTTCTGACCGGTCTGCCCAGGACTTCACTGTCCCCCAGAAGGAGACTCTACAATCGCTCCCAATGTCCTCGTCCCAGGTGGAGCGACATCCCGACAAAAAGAGGGGGAGACCTAAGGGGGGGGTACTGTTACGCTGAGCACTCCGGGTCCCTGCTCCTCCCCGAAGTGCTCGCGGCGTTTCTCTCCCTGCAGCGCCCCGGTCAGACCCGCTGACCGGGAGCGCTGCACTGACATTGCTGGCGGGGATGCAATTCGCATAGCGGGATGCGCCCGCTCGCGAATCGCATCCCAAGTCTCTTACCTGTCCCGCTCCCCGGCTGTCATGCTCTGGCGCGCGCGGCTCCGCTCTCTAGGGCGCGCGCGCGCCAGCTCTCTGAGATTTAAAGGGCCAGTGCACCAATGATGGTGCCTGGCCCAATCTTCCTGATTAGTTTCCACCTGTGCACTCCCTACTTATACCTCACTTCCCCTGCACTCCCTTGCCGGATCTTGTTGCCTTGTGCCTTGAGAAAGCTACTCTGTGTTACCTCTACTGTGTTCTTGACCATCTGCTATCACCATTGACTACGAACCTTGCTGCCTGCCCCGACCTTCTGCTACGTCCGACCTTGCTCTTGTCTACTCCCTTGTACCGCGCCTATCTTCAGCAGTCAGAGAGGTTGAGCCGTTGCTAGTGGATACGACCTGGTTGCTACCGCCGCTGCAAGACCATCCCGCTTTGCGGCGGGCTCTGGTGAATACCAGTAGCAACTTAGAACCGGTCCACTAGCACGGTCCACGCCAATCCCTCTCTGGCACAGAGGATCCACCTCCTGCCAGCCGAATCGTGACAGTAATATTGTTATATTGTCTAAAGTATGTACAGTGTTCTTGGGAGAAGTAGCTTCTGCCCATTGGCCCTAGCAGCTAAGGCATTGGGTAGAAAGCCTCTGGCAGCCCGATCCGGATCAGGTGTGTAAAATCTGTTATGTATGCAGTTACAAGGTTTCCAAATTCCACATGTTCAAGATCCTGTTACAGGCGCTTATGCGGTCCGGTGTCCCGGCCGCAGGCGCTCCCCTGCTGTTATGGGTGCAAATGTGGTCCGGCCGCAGGCGCCTGCCTCTGTCCCCCTTTGGTGCTGTGGTCCGCTCCCCAGACCACAGGCACTCCCATGTCCCTTCCCCCTGCTCACCTTTCCTCGCTCCTGTGTATGCTGTTTACTGGCCTGCGCTCCCGTCTCTTTGTGCGCGTGCGCGCTGGCTCTCTGAGATTTAAAGGGCCAGCTGTTACGCCGAGCGCTCCGGGTCCCTGCTCCTCCCCGGAGCGCTCGCGGCGTTCCTCTCTCTGCAGCGCCCCGGTCAGACCCGCTGATCGGGAGCGCTGCACTGACACTGCCGACGGGGATGCGATTCGCATAGCGGGACGCGCCCGCTCGCAAATCGCATCCCAAGTCACTCACCTGTCCCGGTCCCCGGCTGTCTCGTCCTGGCGCGCGCGGCTCCGCTCCTTAGGGTGCGCGCGCGCCAGCCCAATCAGTCTAACTAGCTTCCACCTGCTCCCTGTCATTATAACCTCACTTCCCCTTCCCTTCCTTGCCTGATCTTGTTGCCTTGTGCCAGAGAAAGCGTTTAGTGTTGTCCAAAGCCTGTGTTCCAGACCTTCTGCTATTGCTATTGACTACGAACCTTGCCGCCTGCCCCGACCTTCTGCTACGTCTGACCTTGCCTCTGCCTAGTCCTTCTGTCCCATGCCTTCTCAGCTGTCAGAGAGGTTGAGCCGTTGCCGGTGGATACGACCTGGTTGCTACCGCCGCTGCAAGACCATCCTGCTTTGCGGCGGGCTCTGGTGAATACCAGTGGCAACTTAGAAACGGTCCGCCGGCACGGTCCACGCCAATCCCTCTCTGACACAGAGGATCCACCTCCAGCTTGCCGAATCATAACACCAGCATGTCGGCAATTTCCGGGCGCTGTCCCTATAAAGGGGACTGACTGCCCCTTAACCCCTGCCGGATCTTTGTGTCTCCTAGAGCCTTAGAGAAAGCGTTTTCCTGTGTGTTCTAATTATCCATGTACAGCTTGCCTTATCCTTCCTGTGCCATGCTACACCTTGGCAGCCTGTGTAGACAAGTCATATCAGGGGTAGCGACCTGGGTGCCGCCTGCAACAGCAAGTCAATCCCACTCCGCTCCCTGGTATGGCTCATGTCATCTTCCACACAGGTCCAGCGAATCCACTTCTCCATCACCAGCCATTACCGTAAGATCTGGCTCCCGCCAAGGTGCCTTTGACAAGTGTGGCAGTCCTTTATACAATTGTGGCTCAGCAGTCACAACAGTTGGCTCAGCAGGCCCAGCAACTGAATCAGTTGTCCTCAATGATGGAGCAGCTCCTCTCCATGCAGCAGCAACAACAGGGGCAACCTGCTCCTGAGTCTTCCTCTGGGACCGCTCCCTCCGGGGCATCCCTAGGTCCCAAACTTTGTCTATCTATGCCTACCAAATATGAAGGGGACCCTAAATTGTGCAGGGGATTTGTTACCCAATGCTCCATGCACATGGAACTCATGGCCGACCAGTTTCTGTCTGAACGTTCCAAAGTGGCTTTTGTGGTCAGTCCTCTTACCGGCAGGACTCTGGCCTGGGCTACTCCTCTCTGGGACAAAGGTGATCCTGTGACATCCCATCTACAAACCTTCTTCTCGGAATTTCGAAGTGTCTTCGAGGAGCCAGTACGGGCGTCTTTGGCCAAAACAGCCCTCCTGAACCTCCGCCAAGGGGACTCCTCTGTGGGCAACTACGCGGTCCAATTCCGTACTCTAGCATGTGAGTTGGATTGGAATGATGCAACCCTGTGTGCTACCTTCAAGAAGGGACTTTCTAGTAGGGTAAAGGATGCTCTAGCCACACGGGACTCACCAACTTCCTTGAGTGAATTGATCTTCTGGCAACCCACATTGATGTGCGTTTTGCCGAGAGGCAAGAGGCGTTCCGACAAGAGCGCGAACCTCCTCGTACCTCTTGTCTTCCCCGTTTGGCTCCGATGTTTCAGCGGCCTCCTCAGCCTACCTTCTTTCTTCCTGCCGAAGAGCCCATGCAGGTGGATCGTGCTCACCTGTCCCCACAAGTAAGATTGCGCTAACTGGAAGAGAACCGTTACCTGTATTGTGCAAGTCCGGAACATTTCCTTAATAATTACCCTCTTTGGCCTCAGCGTCCGGGAAACGCACGCACCTAGGGCACGTGGGAGAGACATCTCTAGGTGTGAATACTTCCTCTCCCCCTTTATACTTACCTATCCAGCTCTTCACCTCTACCGGATCCTCGCTCCACGTTTCTACCTTTGTGGACTCCATTTCTGCAGGGAACTTCGTAGATGCCACTCTGTTCTTCAAATATCATCTACCAGTCACACAACTCACAAAACCACTGTAAGTCTCCTCTATCAATGGGGAGTGACTGAATTCCGCAGTGAAGTTCATCCCAGAACCTCCGAGGATGCAAGTGGGGGCTATGCATAAGGAATGGATCAGGTTCTACGTGCTTCCTCACTGTTCTTCTTCTGTACTCCTCGGTCTCCCTTGGCTGCAGTGCCACACCCCTGTGCTTGACTGATGTTTCGGAGAAGTCTCACATTGGGGCCAGGACTGCCAGAATTGCTTTCTGTTGAGAATTCAACTGAAGCATCCCATTCCTAGTCCCTCTCTGCCGAGTCTGCCTACCTCCTATCAAGACTTCGCTGACGTGTTTTGCGAGAAGCAAGCGGAGACTCTTCCACCTCATCGACCCTATGATTGTCCAATTGACCTTCTGCCTAGTACTTCTCCCCCTCGGGGAAGAATCTACCCCTTGTCGGCCCCAGAGACGCAGGCCATGTCTGAATACTGATTGGTGCACGGCTATTAGTGGTGTACCCCAAGGTTCTGTACTGGGCCCGCTGTTGTTTAATTTATTTATCAATGATATAGAGGATGGTATTAACAGCTCTGTTTCTATCTTTGCAGATGACACCAAGCTTTGTAGCACAGTACAGTCTATAGAGGATGTGCATAAGTTACAAGATGACTTGGATAGACTAAGTGTCTGGGCATCCACTTGGCAAATGAGGTTTAATGTGGATAAATGTAAAGTTATGCATCTGGGTACTAATAACATGCATGCATCGTATGTCTTAGGCGGGATTAAACTGGCAGAGTCACTGGTAGAGAAGGATCTGGGTGTACTTGTAGATCACAGACTTCAGAATAGCATGCAATGTCAGGCTGCTGCTTCCAAAGCCAGCAGGATATTGTCATGTATCAAAAGAAGTATGGACTCGAGGGACAGGGACATAATACTCCCCCTTTATAAAGCATTGGTACGGCCTCACCTGGAATATGCTGTTCAGTTTTGGTCACCTGTCCATAAAAGGGACACTACGGAGCTGGAAAGGGTGCAGAGACGTGCAACTAAACTATTATGGGGCATGGAACATTTTAGCTATGAGGAACAATTAAAGGAGTTACAATTGTTTAGTCTTGAGAAGAGACGTTTAAGGGGGGATATGATAAACATATATAAGTATATGAATGGCCCATACAAAAAATATGGAGAAAAACTGTTCCAGGTTAAACCCCCCAAAGGACGAGGGGGCACTCCCTCCGTCTGGAGAAGAAAAGGTTCAGTCTTAAGGGGGCGACACTACGGAGCTGGAAAGGGTGCAGAGACGTGCAACTAAACTATTATGGGGCATGGAACATTTTAGCTATGAGGAACAATTAAAGGAGTTACAATTGTTTAGTCTTGAGAAGAGACGTTTAAGGGGGGATATGATAAACATATATAAGTATATGAATGGCCCATACAAAAAATATGGAGAAAAACTGTTCCAGGTTAAACCCCCCAAAGGACGAGGGGGCACTCCCTCCGTCTGGAGAAGAAAAGGTTTAGTCTTAAGGGGGCGACACGCCTTCTTTACCATAAGAACTGTGAATTTATGGAACAGTCTGCCTCAGGAACTTGTCACAGCAGGAACAATTAATAGCTTTAAAACAGGGTTAGATACATTCCTGGAGCAAAATAACATTAATGCTTATGCAGAATTATAAAAGTACATCCCTTCCCCTTATCCCCTTACACCTTTCCCTTCAATTCCCTGGTTGAACTTGATTGACATATGTCTTTTTTCAACCATACTAACTATGTAACTATGTAACCTACAGAAGGGTTTTATACAGAAGTCTTCCTCTCCAGATGGAGCCGGTTTCTTCTAAGTGGAAAAAAAATGGATCACTTCATCCATGTATTGATTACTGGGGACTCAATAAAATCCCCATTAAGAACCGGTATCCTCTCCCACTAATCTCTGAACTATTTGACAGCCTACGGGGAGCTAAGATCTTCACCAAGTTGGACTTGTGAGGGGCGTATAACCTAATCAGAATTCGGGAAGGCGACGAGTGGAAGACAGCTTTTAATACTCGAGATGGGCATTATGAGTACCTTGTGATGCCATTTGATCTCTGTAACGCCCTGGACGTTTTTCAAGAATTTGTCAGTGACATTTTCCGAGATCTCCTTTACACTTGCGTGATGGTGTATCTGAATGACATTTTGATCTTTTCTCCAAACTTAGAAGCTCATCGCACTCATGTGCGTCAGGTTCTGCGATGCCTTCGGAGCAACCGCCTCTACGCCAAGCTCGAGAAATGCCTTTTTGAGAAATCGAGTTTACTTCTCCTCGGCTATATTTTCTCCAACCAAGGCCTACAAATGGATACTGATAAGCTGTCTTTGGTTCTAAACTGTCCGCGACCTTCTGGCCTACAGGCTATTCAACGCTTCCTTGGGTTTGCCAACTATTATCAGCAGTTAATTTCGCACTTCTCCACCTTGGTAGCTCTGATTGTGGCCCTTAGCAAGAAAGTTGCCAACCCCAAGTCCTGGTCATCTGCAGCGGAGGAGGCTTTTTCTAGTCTGAAGTCGGCATTTGCCTCAGCACCCGTACCAATGAGGCTTGATCTTGACAAGCCATTCTCCCTCGAAGTGGATGCTTCTTCAGTTTGTGCCAGAGCAATTTTGACTCAGAAATCATCCAAGGGCAAAACTCTGACCTGTGGCTTCTTTTCTAAAACTTTTTCTCCTGCTGAGAGGGACCATCGGTGATCGGGAACTCATGGCCATTAAGCTCCCCCTGGAAGAATGGGGTCACTTGTTAGAAGGAACTATTTTTCCCATCAATATATATACGGACCATAAAAATTTTCTCTTACAGTCCGCACAACAACTGAACCCTCGGCAGGCCAGGTGGTCACTTATCTTTTTCCGATTTAATTTTCTCATCCATTTTCGTCCAGCGTACAAAAACTTTAGAGCCAATGCTCTCTCCAGAGCCTCCGATATGGTAGACTAGGAACCTAAGCCTCGTCATATTGTGCCTCCTGATCGATTGATTTCGGCAGCACTGGTTGGTCTTTAGCAAGTTCCCCCGGGAAAGACTTTTGTGCCCACCCACCTTAGGGCTAAGGTGCTAAACTGGGGACATTCTTCCTTATTGGCTGGCCATCCAGGAGTACGGAAATCTACTTTGCTCATCACCCATCATTACTGGTGGCCGAACTTTGAGCGCGATGTTGCGTTCCTGCGTAATTTGTGACCGAGACAAAATGCCTCGTAGCAAACCTGCGGGTCTCTTACAGCCTCTGCCCATTCCAGAGTGTCCGTGGACCCATATTGTCAGGGATTTTATCAACGATTTGCCATCCTCCTCCAATTGCATGGTAATCTGGGTGGTTGTTGATCGTTTTTCTAAGATGGCTCATTTTGTACCACTGCGGGGACTTCCTTCTGCTCCTCAGTTGGCAGATCAATTCTTCCGACATATTGTACTCCTCTTCCTCTGCCCGCCTCTTCTGATGTACCAGCAGATGTTTTGGTCTGGAACTTTCACACTCTTTGGCAGGAAACCCGGCGTTCTTTAGCTTTCGCCTCCTCTCGTATGTAGTCCCAGGCCGAAAGAAGAGGATCTCTACCAGTCTATTCTCCTGGGGAAAGGTCTGGCTCCCTGATAAATATGTTTGTCTGAAGCAGCCTAGTTACAAACTGGGGGCACGGTACTTGGGTCCTTTTAAAGTTCTTAGCCACATTAATCCGGTTGCATACAAATGACATCTTCCTCCATCTCTGCGCAGCCCGAACTCCTTCCACGTCTCCCTCCTCAAGCCATTGATTCTTAACCGGTTCTCTCAGAAGAACATCTCCCCTTCTCCTGTTTTTGGGCTCTCTGATGTGTTTGACTGGAAGGGGTTTGGTCCTGATGAGAGATCCTGGGAACCTGAAGAAAATATCTTAGACCGGGATCTGGTTCTCAGGTTTCTGCACCCTAGAAAGAGGGCACTCCCTTGTCATTTGCCCCCTACTCACCTCTCCTTGCTCCTGAGTTTCCTGTTTGCCATCGCGCGCTCCCGTCCCCTAGTGCGCGTGCACACCGGCTCTCTGAGTTTGTGTGCCCTGTCTCTCTGCTGACACCTCTGTCCATGTCAGGAATTGTCCAAAGTAGGAGAGGTTTGCTATGGGGATTTCCTCCTACTCTGGACAGTTCCTGACATGGACAGAGGTGTCAGCAGAGAGCACTGTGGTCAGACAGAAAGGAAATTCAAAAAGAAAAGAACTTCCTCTGTAGTATACAGCAGCTGATAGGTACTGGAAGGATTAAAGGGGTTGTGCGCTGCCCTGACTTTCGGAGCTCCGCTCACAGCGTCCTGAAGTTCATTACTCCGAACGCTGTGTGCGGGCTTCCGTGTTCGCGGCCGCCGGGCGTGACGTCACGCCCGGCCCCTCGCGACGTCTCGCCTGCCCCCTCATGATGTCATGCCTGCCCCCTCGTGACGTCATGCCCGCCCCCTATACCAAAGTCTATGGGAAGGGGGCGTGACAGCGGTCGCGTCCCCTTGCCATAGACGTTCGTTGAGGGGGCGGGCGAGACGTCACCAGGGGGCGGGCGAGACGTCGCGAGGGGCTGGGCGTGATGTCATGCCCGGTGGCCACGAACACAGAAGCCCCCACAGAGCGTTCGGAGTAATGAACTTCCGGACACTGTGAGCGGAACTCTGAAAGTCAGGGCAGCGCACAACCCCTTTAAGATTTTTAAATAGAATTAATTTATAAATCTGTTTAACTTTCTGGCACCAGTTGATTAAAAATTATTTTTTTCCACTGGAGTACCCTTTTAACCCCTTAAGGACCAGGCCATTTTACACCTCATGACCAGAGCGTTTTTTGCACATCCGACCACTGTCACTTTAAACATTAATAACTCTGGAATGCTTTTAGTTATCATTCTGATTCCGAGATAGTTTTTTCGTGACATATTCTACTTTAACTTAGTGGTAAAATTTTATGGTAACTTGCATCCTTTCTTGGTGAAAAATCCCAAATTTTGATGAAAAATTTGAAAAATTTGCATTTTTCTAACTTTGAAGCTCTCTGCTTGTAAGGAAAATGGATATTCCAAATAAAAAAAATATTTATTCACATATACAATATGTCTACTTTATGTTTGCATCATAAAATTGACAAGTTTTTACTTTTGGAGGACACCAGAGGGCTTCAAAGTTCAGCAGCAATTTTCCAATTTTTCACAACATTTTCAAACTCACTATTTTTCAGGGACCAGTTCAGGTTTGAAGTGGATTTGAAGGGTCTTCATATTAGAAATACCCCACAAATGACCCCATTATAAAAACTGCACCCCCCAAAGTATTCAAAATGACATTCAGTCAGCGTTTTAACCCTTTAGGTGTTTCACAGGAATAGCAGCAAAGTGAAGGAGAAAATTCACAATCTTCATTTTTTACACTCGCATGTTCTTGTAGACCCAATTTTCTTATTTTTACAAGGGGTAAAAGGAGAACATTTATACTTATGTTTGTAGCCCAATTTCCTTCGAGTAAGCACATATTGTTTGGCGGGCACAGTAGAGGGCTCAGAAGCGAAGGAGCGACAAGGGGATTTTGGAGAGTACGTTTTTCTGAAATGGTTTTTGGGGGGCATGTTGCATTTAGGAAGCCCCTATGGTGCCAGAACAGCAAAAAAAAACCACATGCCATACCATTTTGGAAACTAGACCCCTTGAGGAACGTAACAAGGAATTAAGTGAGCCTTAATACCCCACAGGTGTTTCACGACTTTTACATATGTAAAAAAAAATTTTTTTTTCACTAAAATGTGTGTTTCCCCCCAAATTTCACATTTTTGCAAGGGTTAATAGCAGAAAAGACCCCCCAAAATTTGTAACCCCATCTCTTCTGAGTATGGCGGTACCCCATAAGTTGACCTGAAGTGCACTATTGGTGAACTACAATGCTCAGAAGAGAAGGAGTCATATTTGGCTTTTTGAGAGCAAATTTTGCTCGGGGGCATGTCGCATTTAGGAAGCCCCTATGGTGCCAGAACAGCAAAAAAAAACCACATGGCATACCATTTTGGAAACTAGACCCCTTGAGGAACGTAACAAGGAATAAAATGAGCCTTAATACCCCACAGGGGTTTCACGACTTTTGCATATGTAAAAAAAAATTAAAATTTTTCACTAAAATGTGTGTTTCCCCCAAATTTCACATTTTTGAAAGGGTTAATAGCAGAAAAGACCCCCCAAAATTTGTAACCCCATCTCTTCTGAGTATGGAAATACCCCATGTGTGGACGTCAAGTGCTCTGCTGGCGCACTACAATGCTCAGAAGAGAAGGAGCGCCATTGAGCTTTTGGGAAAAAAATTGTTTGGAATGGAAGTCAGGGGCCATGTGCGTTTACAAAGCCCCCCGTGGTGCCAGAACAGTGGAACCCCCCACATGTGACCCTATTTTGGAAACTACACCCCTCACAGAATTTAATTAGGGGTGCAGTGAGTATTTACACCCCACTGGCGTTTGACAGATCTTCACCTGTGGGGCGTAAATGCTCACTGAACCCCTTATTACATTCCGTGAGGGGTGTAGTTTCCAAAATGGGGTCACATGTGGGTATTTTTTGGGGGGGTTTATGTCAGAACCACTGTAAAATCAGCCACCCCTGTGCAAATCACCAATTTAGACCTCAAATGTACATAGTGCGCTCTCACTCCTGAGCCTTGTTGTGCGTCCACAGAACATTTTACCCCCACATATGGGGTATTTCCCTACTCAGGAGAAATTGCGTTACAAATTTTGGGGGTCTTTTTTTCCTTTTAACGCTTGTGAAAATAAAAAGTAAAGGGCAACACCGGCATGTTAGTGTAAATTTTTTTTATTTTTTTACACTAACAAGCTGGTGTAGCCCCAACTTTTCCTTTTCATAAGGGGTAAAAGGAGAAAAAGCCCCCCAAAATTAGTAGTGCAATTTCTCCCGAGTACGGAAATACCCCATATGTGGCCCTAAACTGTTTCCTTGAAATACGACAGGGCTCCGAAGTGAGAGAGCGCCATGCGCATTTGAGGCCTAAATTATGGATTGCACAGGGGTGGACATAGGGGTATTCTATGCCAGTGATTCCCAAACAGGGTGCCTCCAGCTGTTGCTAAATTCCCAGCATGCCTGGACAGTCAGTGGCTGTCCGGAAATGCTGAGAGTTGTTGTTTTGCAACAGCTGGAGGCTCCGTTTTGGAAACACTGCCATACAAAACATTTTTCATTTTTATTGGGGGGGGGGGGGGCAGTGTAAGGGGGTGTATATGTAGTGTTTTACCCTTTATTATGTGTTAGTGTAGTGTAGTGTTTTTAGGGGACATTCACACTGACGGGTTACGGTGAGTTTCTCGCTAGAAGTTTGAGCTGCGGCGAAAAATTTGCCGCAGCCCAAACTTGAAGCACGAAACTTACTGTAAGCCTGCCCGTGTGAATGTACCCTGTACGTTCACATGGGGGGGGGCAAACCTCCAGCTGTTTCAAAACTACAAGTCCCAGCATGTACTGACAGACCGTGCATGCAGGGAGTTGTAGTTTTGCAACAGCTGGAGGCACATTGGTTGGAAAACCTTCAGTTAGGTTCTGTTACCTAACTCAGTATTTTCTAACCAGTGTGCCTCCAGCTGTTGCAAAACTACAACTCCCAGCATGTACTGATCGCCGAAGGGCATGCTGGGAGATGTAGTTATGCAATAGCTGGAGGTACGCAACTACAACTCCCAGCATGCCGAGACAGCTGATTGCTGTTTGGAAATGCTGGGATTTGCAGTTTTGCATCTGGAGGGCTACAGTTTTAGAGAACACTGCAAAGTGATCTCCAAACTGTGGTCCTCCAGCTGTTGCAAAACTACAATTCCCAGCATGCCCTGACAGCAAACAGTTGTTTGAGCATGCTAGGAGTTGTAGTTTTGCAAGATCTGGAGGGCTACAGTTTAGGGACCACTATATAGTGGTCTCAAACTGTAGCCCTCCAGCTGTTGCAAAACTACATATTCCAGCATGCCCAAACAGCTGTCTGGGCATGCTGGGAGTTGTAGTTTTGCAACATCTGGAGGGCTACAGTTAGAGACCACTGTATAATGGTCTCAAACTGTACCCTCCAGATGTTGCTAGGCAACTCACCGGCTTCCGTCGGATCCAGCCGCATGTCATCGCCGCCCGCCGATCTCCGTCGCCTGCAGCCTCCGTCGCCCGCCCAGATCGGTAAGTGAATCTTCGGCGCCGCTCCCCGTCGTTTCCCCATCCTGCCCCGCCTATTGTGGGAGGGCAGGACGGGGAAAACGAAAGTAAACCCCCCGCCCCCGATCTGCTATTGGTGGTCGCGTCTAGACCACCAATAGCAGGGATAGGAGGGGTGGCACCCGTGCCACCTCACTCCTATCGCTTCAGGGGGATCGTGGGTGTCTTAGACACCCGCGATCCCCCTTACATTCCGGGTCACCGGGTCACTATAGACCCGTAATGACCCGTAATCGCGCAAATCGCAAGTGTGAATTCACTTGCGATTTGCCGCGATCGCCGACATGGGGGGGTCTGATGACCCCCCTGGGCATTTGCACGGGATGCCTGCTGAATGATTTCAGCAGGCATCCCGCTTCGATCCCCGCCCGGCGCACGGCGGGGACTAGAACTGCCCATGACGTAAATGTACGTCCCTGGTCCTTAAGACCCAGGGTGTCGGGACGTACCGTTACGTCATGGGTCCTGTAGGGGTTAAGCAATTCTTAATGTTTCTTTCTTTAAGAAGTGAAATGAAACAAGTATGTTCTCCTTCCCCACTTCTTCTTATATTTGCTATTGAACCCCTGATGCTGGCAAATCAGTCTCCGTCAAGGTAAAGACTTTGGCCATCCGGCCATGCAGGCAGTTGTAGTTTTGCAACAGCTGGAGGCACCCTGGTTGGGAAACACTGGACTAAGATGTAATATAGTTTTTGCTATTGAGCTATGAACTATTACAGATGATATATAGAGGGTCTGATATTATTACAGAATTCTGTTTTGCTATGTAAAATAGTTAACAAAGATTGGCAGTAGACAGGGTGCTACATATTTCCCGAATATTCTGGAAGGATAACTTTGCCCATGAAATCTTCAGAAGCCTTTAGATTTCCTGGCTTTTACTGATCAATTATTTCTTTTTTTTTCTGGGCACAATGACTAAAAAAAAATAAAAATTATAAAAAATGTGTCGTCAAACTCAGAAGCCAAAACAGTATTTGGAAAAAGTCACAATGCAATTCAAAGATGCAAGGGCTGCATAGCATTAAAGTCCTTACAAAGTGCATTGATTTATACTGTTGGAGGAAATTGTGCAGATAAGGCGCTGATCACATGATCAGGTTTTTATCTGTCAGGGTTTGAGTGTTCCAAGTGTTGACATGCTGGTTCCATGCTGTCAGCGGACTTCACCTGGTTATACTGGTGAGCAGGTCCATGTGGACTTTTATGATAGGACAAAACAAAACCCAATACTCATCCCTCCACTTGTTCCCGGTGGCACTATGGCCCTGGATTGTTGGGTGCGAGAGCCCCAGTGATATCACTGCACACAGGCCCTCATTTACTATTGCAAACCCGACATGTTTTGTTGAGTTTTGCGACAGATTCTGTTACATTGCGCTAGAAATCCTGTCTGGTTGTTTTTGTTGTCTGGTTGTCTGGTTGTTTTTGTTTTTATCTTTTTTGTGTTTCATGATGTCCAGCCTCCTTGTGGGGGTACATTTACATACTTGCCCTGTTTTGTATCTTAAGTGCTTTATGTGCCACAATTTTCACCAGAATAAAAAAAAAGAACAGACTAACTCTCCATTTTGCTAAGAAAACCCTAAAAAGGGGCGTGGTCATCATGGAAAGGGGCGTGTTCCTGACATTTTCACAAAAAAACAACATATTTACTAAGGTTTCCACAGAAAATGTGGTGGATTTCAACTGAGGAAAACGTTACAGATCAGAGCATGTGTAAAAAATAAGCAAAATGTAGGGAAAGTGGAAAATGTAGGGAAACCTTAGTAAATACCGTGGAAAATAAATTGTAGAAAATTAAAACCCCCAAAGAAGCCTACACAACACTCTTAGTAAATCAGGGCCACTGTGTACAGAATGCTGCAGCCAATCATGGGCCTCATTGGTCATATGCACTTGTTGCGACAATTTATTCAATTTGTTTTTTTATTAAAACAAAAATGTTTATTGAACAACAAGCGGTACTCAATGGACAGCAGTGCAAATAATAAAACAAGCACATAAAGCACTTAAAGGGGTATTCCAGGCAAAAACCTTTTTTTATATATTAACTGGCTCCGGAAAGTTAAACAGATTTGTAAATTACTTCTATTAAAAAATCTTAATCCTTCCAATAGTTATTAGCTTCTGAAGTTTTCTGTCTAACTGCTCAATGATGATGTCACGTCACGGGAGCTGTGCATGATGGGAGAATATCCCTTGCATGATGGAAGAATATCCCCATAGGAGCTGGACAGCGGGACGTGAGTCATCAGAAAGCAGTTAGACAGAAAACAGCAACTCAACTTCAGAAGCTAATAACTATTGGAAGGATGAAGATTTTTTAACAGAAGTAATTTACAAATCTGTTTAGCTTTCCGGAGCCAGTTGATATATAAAAAAAAGTTTTTGCCTGGAATACCCCTTTAAGATACAGAACAGGGCAAGCATGTAAATGTACCCCTGCAAGGAGGTCGGACATCATGAAACACAAAAAAGAACAAGATAAAAACAAAAACAACCAAATCCGGCCGTGTGTAAAGAGAAAAGAAAAAGTGAAGGAAAGAACTGTCCAAGCAAATGAGATACAGAAAGAAAGAGAGGATTGGAGAGGGAGAAGGGAATTAAAAGAGTAGTCCGGTGCATAGGAGAACGGAGGTCAATTAATATTAATATACTTTTGGAATGGGGGACGTTTATGCACTTTGATACTAATCTACATTATACGCAGTGTTCCACACATGTTTCATAGTGTTTATTCTATGTTTCTATGTTTATTCTATGTCTGCTGCTTGTCCGACATGCTGAGTGCATTGTGCATGGTGTAATTTTTTTGTGTTATTTACTATTTTGGCACAATTTTGATAATATATTTGGGCACCACCTCATATATTGCCCTGTCCAGATGTGCAATGCACAGTGAGTTACACCTCTTATTTTGTGTGTAGCGTTTATCAAAAATCTTGCTAGAAATTTACCTTTTTTTCTTTATTTGTCAGGAAAACCTTAAAGGGGTACTCCGGGGACCTGAACTTATCAGACACTTGTCCCCTATCCACCCCCCCCATAATCTTCTGTACGGCACTATTCACCCGTCCTCGGCACGCTCCGGGCCAAACCTTTCTGGACAAGAGCAAGTGACTGCTGGCTCAGCCAATCAATGGCTGAGGCGGGACATTGCTGCGGCTGGTGATTGGCTGAGCGAGCCATAACTTGCGTTTGTGCAGAAGAGTGGGGACCAGAGTGCGCCGTAGATGGATACGTAGCAGGGCCCCGTTCTGAGAACTGCGGGGGGTCCCAGTGGTTTGGCTCCGGCGATAAGACCCTTATCTCCCATCGGGAGGGGGGTGTTGACTAGTTGCCCATAGCAACCAATCAGATCACTATTTAAGTTTTTCAGAGGCCTTTTTTTTTATTAAAAGGAATGAAGCGATCTGATCTATTATTTCGAAGAAATTTTTCGTTTTTTGTTAAAACCATTGGAGACAAGAATCATATTAGTGTTTCCCAACCAGTGTGCCTCCAGAGGTTGCAAAACTACAACTCCCAGCATGACCGGACAGCCTTCGGCTGTCCGGTCATGCTGGAAGTTGTAGTTTTGCAACAGCTGGAGGCACCCTGCTTGGGAAACGCTGCTTCAGACCCTTGTTTCACAACTTGTTTATGAAGAAAACTCTTGTTCATTGCTGTGGGTAATGGATTCTGTCTGCTTTCTATTTAATTTTGACATGTATTATTAATGGAATACATCCCTCAGTACAGCCGGAGTCAGGGCCTGGAAGTATTATCCTGGCGATGAGGGATGGCGAATCAGGGAGAAGCAGATTCCTTGTGGGAACTTCTTGTCTTGTTTTGTTCTTCTCGTAGTTTACAAACATTTTTGACGAATTGCGCAACATTGTTGTAAATATCCGAGTTATTTCACTCCAGTGCATGTAGTTTCAGATGTAAGCGATAACTAAAGTTCACAAGCGTGTCAGACGATTCCACAAGGATCAGTGGCTGCCGGTAAGTCGATATGATGGAACACAAAAAAATGTCGCCCCGGCTTCGGACTGGGGTCGTGATGCTCCGCTCCAGGGGAGAGCCGGGGCTCCATACAGGAGATTGCGGGGGGCCCCATTGTGGTATGGGGTGCAATGCAGGGCAGATGGAATTACCCTAGGGGCAGATGGCATTAACCCCTTGTATTCGTGACGCCAGGGTGTGGGTTATCCTCAATATCACCTGAAGGTATACCGCTGGATCCTGGGCTAGGCACTGGGGCAATAATGACTCTGACGCCAAGTTACAGACAACGGTAGCTTTACTGAGGTTAGACAGGTGGAAATAGTCTAGGTGGAAATAGTCTATACAGTTCAGCCAGGCCCACGGAGGTGACCAGTGACTTCAGAGACCTTAAAGGGGTTCTCCGGTGCTTACACATCTTATCCCCTATCCAAAGGATAGGGGATAAGATGCCTGATCGTAGGAGTCCCGCAGCTGGGGACGCCCGCGATCATGCACGTGGCACCCCGTTTGTAATCAGTCCCCGGAACGTGTTCGCTACGGGTCTGATTACGGGCGACTACAGGGCCGGCGGCGTGTGACGTCACGCCTCTGCCCCGTGTGACGTCACGTTCCGCCCCTCAATGCAAGCCTACGGGAGTGGGCGTGATAGCTATGCATGTCCATTACTGCCTGCCAGGTACGTACTAAAATCACCTTATGGTGTTAAAGGGGTAAAGGTAAAAACACACAATGCAGTTGACCATTTGCAGAAAATACTTCTGAGATGCTGCCGGTAACCTGCATTCTTTGAATACTAAGCAGTTTTTAGGCTATGTTCACACTGAGAAAACTTTGGACTAAAAATTCTGCACAGAGTTCTCTGGTGCGCTCAATGCACTGAATCAGGCTCTAGGACCGTGCAGATATTGACGTCCCCGTAGATGGCAATGTCTTCTGTGCAGATTCTGCCTAAAAAAATGTGCAAGATTATTCTTTTGGTGGCAGAATTTCAGTGGTGGAATTTCTGCCGTGAAATTCTGTACTGTGCACGTGTGTATTTACCCTTAGTGGGGACTAATGATGCGTGGCGACCATTATCATCAGGGAAATGTGTTGTTGATACACGCCACAATTTTATTCTGTTGTGTTCATATAGATACTGACCTCATGCCTGTGTAGGAGTCATATGGATGTACAGTAAAATCCCATATCCTTGTATTGGTGCCATATTAGGACTTCATATAATTTAGTGCTGTATCAGTCATTGCCAAAAGTTTATAGAGATTTGCAAGCACAGTAGGGCGAGGGCTTTAGGAGGTATCTGGTGTCAAAAAGGGGAGCAAAGAAGTCACTCTCTGAAAAACTTCAAGGACAGATGGCCATTCTACAGGAAGTACAGGGATTAGACTGCAGAGGACTGGGGTAAAGTTATTTTCTCTGATGAAGCCTTCAGACTGTTGGGGACATCTGAAAGAATGACTGACAAGAGAAGAAAAGGTGGCACTACTGTGGCAACACGGGGGTGCAAGGAATTCTTATCACTTTGTGACGCCAGGGCACCGTTAGACCATACACGGTCCGAGGTGGAGACAGCTTCTCCTGGGCCAGACACGAGTAAGAAACACACTGATATCGGGTTATGGATAACTGCCTTTTACTGAGCAGGTGCAGATGGTATTACACAAAGTACGGAGCAGAGTAGAAGGGATGCAGTGTAACCCTTGAGAGTCCTGTTTCCTTGCTGGGATGTATGATGCTTTTCATCCACTTGAATAATACTGACTTGAGATTAGAGACCTATAAGATTTTCCAGGCTGGCTAGGGTTCTGACAAGGTCCAAGTACTATCACCGCCAGGGCTTGACTCTCCGCTGTACGGGGGAACACTTCCAGAATGGCTGGGCTGACTTTAGAAGATTTTATTAGGCTTTCCTCAGGATGCTCCATGCACTACTTCCTACTAACTCCTTTCCACACTGTAGCTCAGCACACTGAACAACTGGGGCAACTCCTCCCCCCCCCCCTACACTACAGTGGGGATCAAAAGTTTGGGCACCCCAGGTAAAAATTTGTATTAATGTGCAGAAAGAAGCCAAGGAAAGATGGAAAAATCTCCAAAAGGCATCAAATTACAGATTAGACATTCTTATAATATGTCAACAAAAGTTAGATTTTATTTCCATTATTTACACTTTCAAAATAACAGAAAACAAAAAAATTGCATCTGCAAAAGTTTGGGCACTCTGCAAAATTTATAGCATGCACTGCCCCCTTTGCAAAGCTGAGACCTGCCAGTGTCATGAATTGTTCTCAATCATCATCTGGGAAGACCAGGTGATTTCAATCTCAAAGGTTTTAAATGTCCAGACTCATCTGACCTTGCCCCAACAATCAGCACCATGGGTTCTTCTAAGCAGTTGTCTAGAAATCTGAAACTGAAAATAGTTGATGCTCACAAAGCTGGAGAAGGCTATAAGAAGATAGAAAAATGTTTTCAGATGTCAATATCCTCTGTTCGGAATGTAATTAAGAAATGGCAGTCATCAGGAACAGTGGAAGTTAAAGCAAGATCTGGAAGACCAAGAAAAATATCAGACAGAACAGCTCACAGGATTGTGAGAAAAACTATTCAAAATCCACGTTTGACTGCACAATCCCTCCAGAAAGATCTGGCAGACACTGGAGTTGTGGTACACTATTCCACTATAAAAAGATACTTGTACAAATATGGTCTTCATGGAAGAGTCATCAGAAGAAAACCTATTCTACGTTCTCACCACAAAAATCAGCGTTTGAACTTTGCAAATGAACATATAGACAAGCCTGATACATTTTGGAAACAAGTTCTGTGGACCGATGAGGTTAAAATTTAACTATTTGGCCGGAATGAGCAAAGGTACCTTTGGAGAAGAAGAGGAACAGAATTTTATGAAAAGAACCTCTGTCCAACTGTTAAGCATGGGGGTGATCAATCATGCTTTGGGGTTGTATTGCAGCCAGTGGCACAGGGAATATCTCACGAGAAGAAGGAAAAAGGGATTCTATAAAATTTCAGCATATTTTGGATGCTAACTTGATGCCATCTGTGAAAAAGCTGAAGTTAAAGAGAGGATGGCTTCTACAAATGGATAATGATCCTAAACACACCTCGAAATCCACGGGGGATTATATCAAGAGGCGTAAACTGAAAGTTTTGCCATGGCCTTCACGATCTCCTGACCTCAACATAATTGAAAATCTATGGATAGACTTTAAAAGAGCAGTGCGTGATGGACAGCTCAGAAATCTAAAAGAACTTCAAGACTTTTGTAAGGAAGAATTGGCAAAGATACCTCAAACAAGAATTGTAAGACTCTTGGCTGGCTACAAAAAGTGTTTACAAACTGTGATACTTGCCAAAGGGGGCAGTGCAATATATTAACTCTGCAGGGTGCCCAAACTTTTGAAGACACCATTTTTTTGTTTTCTGAAAGTGTAAATGATGGAAATAAAATCTAACTTTTGTTGACATATTATAAGAATGTCTAATCTGTAATTTGATGCCTTTTGGAGATTTTTCCATCTTTCCTTGGCTTCTTTATGCACATTAATACAAACTTTTACCTGGGGTGCCCAAAATTTTAATCCCCACTGTATATACATGACAATTTAGGTGCCCCCATTGGGCAGGCAGGGTCACCTGGTTTAAATTGCATCTTTCCATTTTAAAGGCACAGTACATAGATAACATAATACACAATTAATATAGTAAATATTATAAAGTGCTTAAACATACTAAAACATAATAAACATTCTCACAGTGGGCCCAACAAATGTGCAGCAGGCATGCCAGAGGAAATCCGCAGTCCACAGGACAGCCTTTAGTGCTGGGACACCACACTACCATCAATCCTGTGTCATACCAACAGTAATGCTTCCTGAGACCATTCCTGTGTGGGGTGGCTTTTTGCCTAAGGGAGTGGGTTCACTGACAATTTTACCTGGGAACACTACATGGAATAAAGAATGAGATCTAAACATCCTCAAAGAGCAACTTCCCCCAACCATCCAGGAACAATTTGGTGATGAACAAGGCTTTTTCAGCATGATGGAGACCATGTTACATAACAAAAGTGATAAGTAAGTGACTTGTAGAAAATTGGAATGTTAGGTCCATGGCCAGGAAACTTAATCTTAATCCTTTTGAGATCTGGTCTTCCCAGATGATGATTGAGAACAATCCATGACACTGGAAGGTCTCAGCTTTGCAAAGGGGGCAGTGCATGCTATAAATTCTGGGTGCCCAAACTTTTGCAGAAGCCATTTTTTTTTCTGTTATTTTGAAAGTGTAAATGATGGAAATAAAATCAAACTTTTGTTGACATATTATAAGAATGTCTAATCTGTTATTTGATGCCTTTTGGAGATTTTTCCATCTTTCCTTCGCTTCGTTATGCACATTAATGCAAATTTTTACCTGGGATGCCCAAACTTTTGATCCCCACTGTATACCCAGAACTGTATCTATAACAAGGGGACATCCTCTACATCTAGAGGATAGAAGGTTTCTACACCAGCACAGACGGGGATTCTTTACTGTAAGAGCAGTGAGACTGTGGCATTCTCTCCCGGAGGAGGTTGTCATGGTGAACTCTGTAAAAGAATTTAAAAGGGGTCTGGATGCATTTTTGGAGAATAATAACCTTAAAGGTTATGGATTCTAGATCTATAGGGACAGGAGGTTGATCCAGGGATTTATTCTGATGCCATATTTGGAGTCGGGAAGGAATTTTTACCTCTAGTATGAGGGTTTTTTGCCTTCCTCTGGATCAACTCAGTAGGAACTCATTAGGGTTATAGGTTGAACTTGATGGACTCTGGTCTTTTTTCAACCTTATGAACTATGTTACTATGTTACACTAACAAAGAGCTGGTGTGAATTTTTTTATGTAAAATGGACACTCCCCCTTTGAAAATATCATGTAAAACACGAAATTTACATAACCACGCCCACTTTTGCAAAAGTAGTGTGACTAGTGTAAACCTTGGATCATTCTGATGTGAAACACTTTGACTATCTGATGGAAACTTTTTCGCACCAAAATTTTGCAGCGAGGCACAACATTTTTGCTGTGAAGAGTTTTCAATATGGCCCCCAGTGAGTCTTTGCATAAACGTATTGTATTTGTCAATAAACGCTTTAAAACATATGTCATACTTATAATTGTACTTCAGTAACCATAGAAACATCCAACAAAAAGACATAAAAACACTAAAACTGCATTCTTTGTAAATCCAAAATTTGTGTCAGTCTGAAAACTTTTGCCCAGTAGTTGTAGTGTGGCTGTGTGTGCATGACCATGACCACTAAAGCTTATTGAAAAAAGATGCTCATAGTCCTAAAGCAAATGACACTTTTTACACGTGGGCTCTTTTCTCATTTGCATTATGCTTTTTGCAGTGGGGGTAACAGGCATTTTTGAGCCAAGAATAACATACAGGTCTGTTGTTGACATAAAGTTTACCAGAACTTTGACGGAAACCTGGTTCATGTCAATGGGATCCCTCTGGATTTGTTGGACACTGTACAAAAATAGATCCATCATGGCTCTACTGTGAATAGAGTCTTGAATTCAGAGCATCTGAGGCCAAGCATCTGAGCCCTCTCCCAGCGCCAACTTGTGCTCTGGAGGCGGGCCCGCCGGCTGGATTTAAATATTCATAAGTGCTGGTCACGTGAGTGCTCGTGCCTACTGAGCGCTCACGTGACCGGCGCTTATGAATATTTAAATCTAGCCGGCGGGCCCGCCTCGAATTGCAAGTCAGCGCTGGAAGTGGGGGACCTTCGGGGGAACGGGGTTCCGGACTGCAGGTAGGTATGGCAGTCTGAGACCCCGCATCGGTCTCCAGTTCACCCGCACTATTACCCGGTATATCGGGATATAGTGCGGGTGAACGGGTGACCGTTTTCCTAGAATACGTTTTTTTGCAATTATTTTTGTTTTCACACCAACAGTTGGGTGGATTTACATGTAGTGGATTTTATTGCAGGAACTTAAAGTATACCTGTCATCAAAAAAACTGTTTATAGAACCTAGATTATACCATTATATGTATATTTGTGACATACATTGGTTAAACAATATGTATATTTTAGTCCCTGCAGCTATTTCTGTTACACACTGCGTTCTGGCCGCAAGCACCGGCCATGAACGCAGTGTCCCCGTGTCCCCGACCTCCGGCGGGGTTGGGATTCGCATTGCAGCACGTGCCCGCATGCGAATCCCGGCCCGTCACTCACCTCGTCCCGCTCCTGCAGCTCTCTCACTCTCTCAGCTCCGGCTCCCGCGTCCCCGTCCCTTAGGGCGTGTGCGTGCCGGAGCTTTGAAATTTAAAGGGCTAGTACGCCCATAATTAGTAATAGCACCTGACAGCACATCATAAGTTCTTGCACCTCCCACACTCCCCTGCCGGATCTTCAGTGCCTATTGCCTGAGAGAAAGTGTTCCCTATTACCTGTTTTGCCATACCCGTGTATCCAGACTTTCCTGCTACGTTTTTTTACTACGAAACTACGCTACAGCCTCCTCCTTCGGTACCTCGCCTTGCCCAGTTACATGTGTGGTCGAGCCGTGTCGGGGGTAGTGACTTGGGTGTCGCCTGCCGCAGCAAGTCCATCCTGCCTTGCAGCAGGCTCTGGTGAAGACCAGCGGCACCTTAGACTCTGCTCCCCGATACGGTCCGAGTCATCAGCCACACAGGTAGAGGATCCACATCCAGTTCCGTTACAGTAAGATCCGGCCATGGATCCCACTGGGGTTCCTCTGCTTGACAACACGGATCTTGCTTCTATCGAGGCACTTCATTCACAGCAGTTGGCCCAGCAAGGACAGCAGCTTAACCAGCTATCCGCCATGATGCAGCAGTTGCTATCTGCTCAGCAGCAATTGCCACAGCCACAGCCTCCTCCAGCTGCAGTACAGCCTCCCGCTGCTGCAGTCTCCTCCAGAACCAAACTCCGTTTGTCACTTCCAGAGAAGTTTGAGGGGGATCCTAAGTCCTGTCGTCGTTTCGTGACGCAGTGCTCCATGCACATTGAACTCATGGCGGACCAGTTCTCCACGGAACGAGCAAAGGTAGCCTTCGTCATCAGTCTCCTTTCTGGTAGGGCCTTTACCTGGACAACTCCGCTGTGGGATCGCAGTGATGATATCACTACCAATCTCCAGGCATTCCTGATGGAATTTTGCAGTGTCTTTAAAGAACCTGCCCAAGCTTCCTCCGCTGTGATGGCTTTGCTGAGTCTTTCCCAGGGCAACTCCACTGTGGGCGAGTATGCCATCCGGTTCCGGACCCTGGTGTCAGAGTTGTCTTGGAATAATGAAGCTCTCTGCACTACTTTCAAGAGAGGATTATCATGTCAAATTAAGGATGTCCTCGCTGCCCGGGAATAGCCATCTAACCTGACTGAACTTTTACAATAACCATCCCGTATTGATATCCGTTTCTCTCTGCGAAGAGAGGAACTGTGACAAGTAAGGGAATCTGCACGACCTCGGCACTTTCCTCGTCTGGCACCGGTTTTCCAGCAACCACTGCAACCTTCTATGTTGCCTCCCACGGTGGAGGTTATGCAGGTGGATTGGTTTTGCCTGACCCTGCAGGAAAGAAATTGCAGACGAACCGAAAATCTATGCCTAAACTGCGCCAGTGCAGACCACTTCCTTAAGGATTGTCCTCTGCATCCACAGCCACAGGGAAACGCTCACACCTAGGGTTAGTGGGAGAGGCCTCCCTAGGTGCGAGTTCCACCTCTCCACGCTTAAATCTGACGGTCCAGCTTCTTCTGCATTCTAAAGAGATCATCTCTGTTCTGGCTTTCCTTGACTCTGGCTCAGCGGGAAACTTCATTGATGCCTCCCTAGTCCATAGGTATCTCTGCCGGTGTCCCGCCTCTTAAAACCACTGTACAGTGGTTCCTCAACATACGATGGTAATTCGTTCCAAATGAATCATCGTATGTTGAAACTATCGTATGTTGAGGGATCTGTGCAATGTAAAGTATAGGATGTTATACTCACCTGTCCCCGCCGCTCCGGACCGTCACCGCTGCCCTGGAAGTCATCCTCAATCTCTGTCGCCGCATCCCCGCGGTGTCCCCGCCGCTCCGGACCGTCTCTGCTGCCTGGGATTGTTGCTCTACATCGCCGTCATCACGTTGCTACGCACGCCGCTCCTATTGAATGATGGGACGCCGTGCGCGGCGACGTGATGACGACAAAGGAGAGCGACAACAATGTAGGGGATCCCGAAGATGACAGTCCAGAGCGCCGGGGACAGGTAAGTGAGACTAACCGGACCACACGGGGCACCTTAAACGGCTATCCGGCGGCAGCTGAAGCAGTCTGCCCTGTCGGATAGCCGTTTATGTGATGGCCCCGACATACAAAAGCATTGTATGTTGATGCTGCCTTCAACATGCGATAGCCTCTGAGAGGCCATTGTATGTTGAAATGATCGTATGTCGGGGCCATCATAGGTCGGGGGGGGGGGGGAAGTCACTGCATATCTCTACGGTCAATGGAGAAAGACTGGACTGTACTGTGCCATATCGCACAGAACCATTATCTATGCAAGTCGGATTTCCCATAGGGTGAACTTGTCTTTCTACGTTCTCCCACATTTTAATTCTCCTCTATTGCTTGGCCTTCAGTGGTTGCAGCTCCATGCTCCGCAGCTTGATTGGAAAACTGGAGAAGTTCTTCGCTGGGGCCCGTACTGCAACCACCACTGTATACATATACGTTTGACCAAGTTGAAATCTTCGTCTAGTCCTCTGCCAGGTTTACCTTTGTTCCTCCAAGACTTTGCTGAGGTCTTTAGTGAAAAGCAAGCTGGAGTCTTGCCTCCACATCGTCCTTACGATTGTCCCATTGATTTACTGCCTGGCACCACACCTCCCAGTGGCCAAATCTACCCCTTGTCAGTTCCTGAAACCCAGGCCATGTCAACTTACATCCAGGAGAATCTCCAGAAGGGGTTCATCAGAATATCCTCTTCTCCTGCCGGAGCCGGGTTCTTCTTCGTGGAAAAAAAAGATGGGTTGTTGTGTCCTTGCATCGACTACTGAGGACTGAATAAAATTACAGTACAAAATCGTTATCACTTCCTTTAATCTTGGAGTTGCTTTATCAGCTGCGAGGCACCAGGATTTTCTCCAAATTGGATCTTCGTGGTGCCTATAATTTGATTCATATAAGAGAAGGGAACGAGTGGAAGTGTGCGTTTAATACTCGAGACGGACATTTTAAGTACCTTGTAATGCCATTCGGACTATGTAATGCTCCAGCAGTCTTCCAGGAGTTTGTCAATGACATTTTTCGGGACCTTCTCTACTCCTGTGTCGTTGTCTATTTGGATGACATTCTCATCTATTCGCCCAATCTCCACACTCATCGTCTCCATCTCCGTCAAGTTTTACAGCATCTCCGAGACAACCAACTCTATGCAAAACTTGAAAAGTGTACTTTTGAAAAGACCAGTCTACCGTTTCTGGGGTATATTGTTACCAGTCAAGGACTTCAAATGGATCCTAACAAATTATCCGCTGTACTGGAGTGGCCTCAACCTTCTGGTTTGAAAGCGATTCAGCACTTCCTTGGCTTTGCCAATGATTACCGGCAGTTTATTCCCCACTATTCCTCCTTGGTTGTCCCCATCGTATCTCTTACCAAGAAAACTGCCAATCCGAAGTTCTGGACTCCAGAGGCGGAGGAAGCCTTCAAGCACTTAAAGTATGCCTTTGCTTCTGCTCTGGAGTTGTCAAGACCCGATCCGGACAAGCCGTAAACTTTCCACCATGCATCTTCAGTTGGTGCAGGAGCAGTCTTGACACAAAGCTCTTCCAAGGAAAGGACTGGGACTTGCAGATTTTTCTCTAAGACTTTCTCTCCAGCGGAGTGAAATTATACTATAGGAGATCGTGAGCTCCTGGCCATTAATGTACAAAGATAGAGAGCCGGCACTATAGTGTGGATAGCGGTGCTGCGGATACAGTGATGGACTGAAGTGGTTACTTTCGGGCGAGTGGTGCGGCGGGTCGGGGGTGCGCTTATATGGAAAACATATGGTAATCAAATCGAGAAGAGAAAAGTATATAATCACGCACTCACCCAATGTGTGCCAAAGAAGTTGCTTTTATTCCATGCTGTGGGATACAGCGGTTCGGGTCAGGGAGAGGAAGAAATCTTGAGCTCAGCCGAGCTTGTGGAATGATGGTTCCGTTCCGTTCGCGGATTGTCCGCTTGGTCATGCCTTTTTAGGAGATCGTGAGCTCCTGGCTATTAAGTTGGCCTTGGAAGAATGACGACATCTCAGTGCACCCAAAAACCATCTACACGGATCACAAGAATTTACCCTATCTTCAGTCTGCTCATCGTCTCAACCCTTGACAGGCTTGCTGGTCCCTATTCTTCTCCAGATTTAACTTTTTTATTCATTTACGTCCAGCAGAGAAGAATCTTCGGGCTGACGCTCTATCAAGATCTTCTGAAGTACAAGACCTGGAATCATACCTTCAACATATTGTTCCTCCTGATAGTCTTATTTCGGCAGCACCAGCAAGTATTCAGCATTTCCCCCCTGGGAAGACTTATGTATCTCCTTGTCTGAGACTCCAAATATTGATGTTACGCTGAGCGCTCCTGGTCCCTGCTCCTCCCCGGAGCGCTCGCAACGTTCCTCTCTCTGCAGCGCCCCGGTCAGACCCGCTGACCGGGAGCGCTGCACTGACACTGCCGGCGGGGATGCGATTCGCATAGCGGGACGCGCCCGCTCGCGAATCGCATCCCAAGTTACTCACCTGTCCCGGTCCCCGGCTGTCACGTCATGGCGCGCGTGGCTCCACTCCTTAGGGCGCGCGCGCCAGCTCTCTAAGATTTAAAGGGCCAGTGCACCAATGATTGGTGCCTGGCCCAATCAGTCTAATTAGCTTCCACCTGCTCCACGTCCATATAGCCTCACTTCCCCTTCCCTTCCTTGCCGGAGCTTGTTGCCCTTGTGCCTAGAGAAAGCGTTTACAGTGTTTGCCTTACCAGTGTTCCTGACCTCTTGCTATCTCCATTGACTACGAACCTTGCCGCCTGCCCCGACCTTCTGCTATGTCTGACCTTGCCTCTGTCTAGTCCTTCTGTCCCACGCCTTCTCAGCAGTCAGTGAGGTTGAGCCGTTGCCGGTGGATACGACCTGGTTGCTACCGCCGCAGCAAGACCATCCCGCTTTGCGGCGGGCTCTGGTGAATACCAGTAGCAACCTAGAACTGGTCCACCGACGCGGTCCACGCCAATCCCTCGCTGACACAGAGGATCCACATCCAGCCTGCCGAATCCTAACAATTGAAATGGGGTCATTCCTCTCTGTTGGCTGGTCATGCCGGTATCCGTAAATCCTTGCAACTAATATCCCGACAATATTGGTGGCCCACTCTGAAACGGGATGTCATAGACCTTTTTCATTCCTGCTCAGTCTGAGCCCGGGACAAAACACCACGTGCCAAGCCAGCCGGTCTTCTACATCTTTTACCTGTTCCTGACCTGCACTGGACTAACATTGCAATGGACTTTATTACAGACCTTACTCCTTCTGGCGGCAATACGGTCATTTGGGTAGTTGTGGACCGATTTTCTAAGATGGCTCACTTTGTGCCCTTGCCTGGTCTACCATCTGCACCTCAACTCGCTAAACAGTTCTTTTCCCATATCTTCTGTCTCCATGGATTACCAGCACAAATTGATTCTGACCGGGGAGTCCAGTTTGTTTCTAAATTCTGGAGGGCACTCTGCTCACATCTTCAAGTTAAGCTGGATTTCTCCTCTGCCTATCATCCTCAATCTAATGGTCAAGTTGAGAGGGTGAATCAGGTCTTGGGAGATTACCTTCGCCACTTTGTTTCTGCCCGCCAAGACTACTGGGCCGATCTACTACCCTTACTGGCGGATCCCACTACTGAGGTGGAACAACACCCAAGCGGTGCATTATGGAGAAGATCAAGTCTGACAGAAGGTATAGGAACTGGGTAAAGGTATGGGCCATATCTATCCCGGAGATGGACTGGCATCTGGGGACCCTCTGCCAGATGCCCTTAAGCCAGTGGTGTTGGGGCTTTAACCAAGGAAATGTAGGTGAGGGAGAGGGACCTTTGAAGTTTCCATGGACTGCCCCCATGAAGGCCTTGGTGGTATGCACAACTAATGGAACCCTGTCAGCCAAGTACCCAGCCAAGTGTATAAATCAAGTCAATAAAAAGTCTTTAGTCGGCCCAAGTCCAGGCAAGAAAGATTTTAAAAGTGGTTATCCAAAATGTCTGGTTTAGAGAATTTCTTTCCTGGGGCTTGGAGACCTATGACTGCCTTATTTTGATTTGTGGTTAGTGAGATTGTCAGCAGGACTACTACCACCAAGATCACTACAGTACACTAGTCCACATTACTCCATCCTCCGCCTACCACATACTGCAACACGAAAGAATATTTAGAGAACTACTACCCTATTGTACAATTACCAGACAGGTTCTCTTTAAGTTCCACAGCTAAATTTGCTTTTAAGAACTGATTCTTTTTTTTAACTTTTGCCTCCCTACATTTTGACAGCTATTACTTTTATATTTTTTGTTGCATATTGTGTTATTGTGGGAGGTGATGTAGCTGTTTTAGATAATTTTAGGGTTTGTATAATTAACATTTTATTTATTAATGCAGTTATTGCAGTTATTCTTTACATTGTTCTCCATTGACACTAATAACACATTAGCTCTATAGTATGCATTATTATATTTTCAGGCATGCCAAATAAGTGAGATCAGCTTCTCATGAATAACAATAACCTGGTCATCCCAGCGACCTCAGCCATTTATTTAATTTACTTTTACTTCTTCTTTTTTTTGTCTCTCTAGGAGACTTTGGCTTTTTTTTTTACTGTAAACTGTAATGAAGTAGAATTTCTGTAGATTACAGTACATCATTGCTTGTCCATATTAAATACTCAGACAAACCTAAGGAATGCTCTAATAGGTAATTCTGCTGGACAGCTCTGATGTATCTCCGATCCTGGTCTTCCCTATGTGAATGTGGTTGGCAATAACATCCATACTTCCACAAGCAGTGCTGTACATAGGAAAATTGGCCCCATAGCAAAAATCCTCATTGGCCTCCTAATATGGCGTATGATGTTCCCCCCCCCCCCCCCAAGAACACAAAGGTCTGGTATTAATTTCCCCTTGCTTTCCATACACCCCATCTAGTAATGTGCTGACAATGGAGTTCCCTAGAAAGAGGTTTCTTACCAATTGGTAAAGATATGAGACCAACTACGATCGCCTCATATCTTTCAAGTGCCCCATAGCAGCTGCATGGTCTGCCACTATGGTATGTATGCCCATGTCCACTAGTGATTGCTTGGTTGCTTGGACATAGCTGACTGTGAACACAATGATGTTTAGCGCATTATGCAGAAGTTACATCCCACTGATGAGGTTTGTATCTAAAATTTTATGGGAGGGGATAACATTAACCCCAGACGACACAGAATGTAAATGTACGTCCTTGCAGTTTGGGACTTAACGCACAAGGGCATAAAGGTACACCCTGGAGCGTTAAATGATTATGAAGTGGTGACCGCTCCCCCCCGTCATTAACCCTTTAGACCCCATGATTAATGCCGATGGCAGCGGCTAAATTAATAAATCACAGATGCCGATTAGCTCAAGGAGATCATCGGACCACAAAGACGTGATTGTGCGGGTCTGATAAGCTATAATGGCGGCAAAAAGTCCTCCTATCTGCCTACGGCCACCCGATCATCTATTCAATGAAGCAGCCTGGCTCGGAGCACCGATCACACTGTATAATCCTATGCAATAAACCATAGCATTATACATAGCATCCATAGCATTATACCGTGAATTATATTAAATTACTTTAAAAAGTGTCAAATAAAAAAAAAAATTCTAAAATTATATATTTTTACAAAAAAGGTAAAATAAATAAACATAAAAACTTTTTGGGTATCACTGGGTGCGTAATTGTCCGAACTATTGAAATATAATGTTTATAATCCTGTAACCATAAAAAACACAAAAAATGCTGTTTTTGGTCGCGTCAGATGAAATGAAAAAAAAGTGATCAAAAAGTCCCATCAAAACAAAAGTGGTACCGATTAAAACTATAGATCAAGACACAAAAAATGGGTCCTCATATAGCCCAGTGTAAGGAAAAATTAAAAAGTTATACGGGTTAGAATAGAACAATTTAAAGCATACTAATTATTTTTTTTTGAAGTTTGACTTTTTTTTTTTTTTAAAGAGGTACAATAATAGTAAAACTATATATAAATTGGGTATTGTTGTAATTGCACTGACCCACAGAGTAATGTACATTGTGTGAAAACAAAACCTCCTAAAATAAGCAAAATTGTGGTTTTATTTTCAATTTCCCTCCACAAATAATCAGTCATTACAAAGTAAAATTTGTGTGTGGTGTCCCGGTACCGTATTTTATACGTTACCTGTGTAGAGGTCCCCATAGTCAGAGTCCCTAGGATGTCGGGGTCCCTCTTTTCTAGTTTTCCCCTTGTCACCTCTCACTTAGCCACTAGATATATAATAGTTCTATCTGATACTTATACAGTTATAAGTATAAAAAGTGTATATAGTAAATTATCTACCTGTTTGTAGCCTAACAGGACCTGCGGGTCATGTGATCGGGTGAAACTCTATGGTTTTGTTTTAGGACCTTAGGAGGTCCCAGTGACGTGTTCTCCCACCATGCTTTGTAACGGTGAGTGACAGCTGACACGGACCAATCCAAAACGGCCCTGCCCATATAAGGGAGTGGCGGCCATTAAGCGCTCTCTTTTCCCCATGGGCTGCTGATAGAGGAGGATCTGCGCAGCTATCTTCAGCAGAACTGTGAGTTATCTTAATCCCTGTTAACTTCGCAAGATCACCGGACCTAAACAGACCCCTAAATCCAGACGGATCTCTGCACAACTCCAAATTCTATTAACTCTTGGATAAGCCAACGGTCCGCAGCATCTGTCAATCATTGCTGAGCTGTATAGAGACTGTATTACTGAGACTGTTGCTGTTAATTGGATGTACCGCAAGTACTTCAGTAAAGTTTATGCAAGTTCAAGTTCCTCCCTATTGTGGACCTTCATTCATTTAATCACGCACCTATCGTTTCTGGTAAGGGTGGCGATAGGCCGAAGATTTACCTCAGCGTATTAACCCTCACCCTGGCGTCATGAGTGACAGGGGTTAAATTAACCCCTCATATACCTAAGCAACACCCCCACTGTATTATTTTCCCCCAAGGGCTACCACATGTGCAAAAAACAAGCCCCCATATGGGTCTGTAGGTGGAAAAATAAAAGAGTTATAGTGGCACCAGGGAGGCATGCCAGGCTGATGCACTTGAGCAGATCAGCCCCACCTCTTTGACCATTGGCTTGGGTTTATAAGGTTGGCAACCACTATCATAGTTTGGTAGTTTGTTTTATACACTAACAGATATTCAACAATATCTGCAGTTCTTAGCAGAAAATTGATATCAATAAAAATGCAATGTTCTTTGGTTCAGGAACAAATGTTAGATACTCAATGTGATTTTATTGGTCGTCTCTTTGTGGAATGAGTCTGGCTAATCTCTCCTCCAGATTTTACAATGGACAGATACTCCGGACACAGTGCAGCAGTCCTGATCTTTTTCCAATAATCAAAGAGACATTTGTAATAGGACAATGTAGATTTTATAGCATTGTCTACATGTTCTGCTGTGAAATCACTGGAAACAAGACACAGTAGCAATAAGTGTATGGCATATGACTAGATCCATATGTATTCACGCTGCTGAGGGACATAGAACAGTTGCTGAATGTTATACCTGGCAAAGTCCTGATGTGGTCCACCTTTGTAAATCATACAGAGCGCACTTGAAAGCTGCGCCAACAAGATTCTCATACAAGTGAGAAAAAGTGGCACAGATGCTTGATAAAAGGAGCGGTGGTGTGGGGGATGGGTGGTAAAGGGACCGTATCGCGCGGCGTGGGTAGCCTGACAAAGCGCCATGCCGTGCGATACAGTCCGTTGACCTCCCACCCCCCACACTACCGCTCCTGTCCGCTCCCCGGCACAAATGTATCGAATATGAAATAAAGTAACAAGATTTTCAAGCAACTAACCGGGTGAGTGCTCCGTATTGTCTACTTCCTGTATTGTTGAAGAGTATCTACCTTTCACGTGATCACCCAATAAGGTGTTGCAGCGATGGATACATAGCAAAATTGTATACAGTGGGTCCGTACATTGTTGCTACAGTGGTGCCGAGGTTTCTGCTTGGTCAACTTGATAAAACAGGGTTGCAACACATTTACCAACCCAATTTCCAACATTAAGAGCCAACCTCGTCAGTTGTCAAAAAAAAAAAAAAAAAACACACATAGTGGGTGTGATATTGTCAAACATTAAAAGGAGGACGAGTAATGGTAAAGAAAGCCCCCTGGAGACTAGACCTTTTATTCTCCAGACTGAGGGAGTGCCCCCTTGTCTTTTGAAGGGGTTTTACCTAAAACAGTTTTCCCCATATATTTTGTATGGACCATTTATAAATGAGTTGTTTCTTAATAAATGTTTTTTCTCTCAAAACAACTGTAATTATTTTGATCTTTTCTCATAGCTAAGATGTTCCATGCCCCTTATTAGTTTAGTTGCGCGTCTCTGCGCCCTTTCCAGCTCTAGCATATCCCTTTTATGAACCAATGCCCAAAGATGCACAGCATATTCCAGGTGAGGTCGTACCAATGCTTTATAAAGGGGGAGTATTATGTCCCTGTCCCTTGAGTCCTTGCCTCTTCTGATACATGACAATATCCTGCCGGCCTTAGAAGCAGCTGCCTGACATTGTGCTATTCTGCAGTCTATGATCTATAAGTCACCTAGATCCTTCTCTACCAGTGACTCTCCCTGTGTTACTCCCCCTAGGACATATGATACATGCAGATTATTACTCCCCCTAGGACATATGATGCATGCAGATTATTACTCACCCTAGGACATATGATGCTGCAGGTTATTACTTCCCTGAGGACATATGATGCTGCAGATTATTACTCCCCCTAGGACATATGATACATGCAGATTATTACTCACCCTAGGACATATGATGCTGCAGGTTATTACTTCCCTGAGGACATATGATGCTGCAGATTATTACTCACCCTAGGACATATGATGCTGCAGATTATTACTCCCCTAGGACATATGATACATGCAGGCTATTATTCCCCCTAGGACCAGTTGGCATAGCGGATGCCCCAGCAGCCCCTGCATTGTGTGTGTGTGTGTGTGGGGGGGGGGGGGGGGTGTCTAGGTAGGGGCCCACAGCAGTGTTGTTGCCTGGGGGCCCCCCTTGATAGCCAGGCCCAGGCTATGCTAATCACTTCTTGCATGATGCCTGGCAGCCAGGGGCGCTGTGCAGCTACGTACCCCCTCACTTACAGAGCGGCGTGGGTGCAAGGCATGCACACTGTGGGGCTGTCCGGGTGACTGCCACCGTCGCGGCCCCTAACCATTCCACACACACTCCCCCCCAGGCTTCTGTGGCACGGCCGGATTGCAGATGCAGGGGAGGAGGCCAGGGAAGGGGGGATGATGTGTGTGAATCATGTGTGTTGTGTCTGTATGATGTGTGTATCGTGTGTGTAGGTATGATGTTTGTTGTATGGATGATGTGTGTGTATGTATGATGATTGTATGTATAATGTGTGTATGCAGCCTTGCTATTATTAGGAAACCTCTTTAAAAGAGATGCCTGATATCTAACTCATTTGTCATCAAAAAATGTATTGCATGAGACCAAGCATAACGTTACATAATTTTCAGTCACCGCTATATTGTGGCTCTGACAAGCTGACAGACATGCCTGCACCATTGTCCAGTGTCTTGTAAATGTGTGTGTAGGGTACAGAGTGTGGCAGTATTATATTCAGATGGTGCAGTGTGTGGCCATATTATATTCAGATGGTGCAGTGTGTGGCCATATTATATTCAGATGGTGCAGTGTGTGGCCATATTATATTCAGATGGTGCAGTGTGTGGCAGTATTATATTCAGATGGTGCAGTGTGTGGCCATATTATATTCAGATGGTGCAGTGTGTGGCCATATTATATTCAGATGGTGCAGTGTGTGGCCATATTATATTCAGATGGTGCAGTGTGTGGCCATATTATATTCAGATGGTGCAGTGTGTGGCAGTGTTATATTCAGATGGTGCAGTGTGTGGCAGTGTTATATTCAGATGGTGCAGTGTGTGGCAGTGTTATATTCAGATGGTGCAGTGTGTGGCAGTGTTATATTCAGATGGTGCAGTGTGTGGCAGTGTTATATTCAGATGGTGCAGTGTGTGGCAGTGTTATATTCAGATGGTGCAGTGTGTGGCAGTGTTATATTCAGATGGTGCAGTGTGTGGCAGTGTTATATTCAGATGGTGCAGTGTGTGGCCGTGTTATATTCAGAGGGTGCAGTGTGTGGCCGTATTGGGCTACTTTCACACTATGGTTCATAAATACGTTATAAAACATCCGTTATATTCAATTCTATACTGATTTAACGGACGTTATATAACGGATGAATAAAACGATTATAACGGATGAAGAGATTTCTAACGTCCGTTAATTAAACGGATAAATGTTTATCCTTTATTATCCGTTAATACCTTATTATTATTTTCACCTTTGTTTGACCTCTCCCTACCTGCACACCTTGCAACAGCTGAAGCTCCTCCTCCTACCTGAAGGGGAGGGTATAAAAGGATGCCACAATGATCCTGCCGCAGTCTGCATTTCAGCATTGAGAGGGAGAGTACTATCGGTTGCTTTGCTCGCTATCAGACTATCGGGGGGGGGGCAGGAGGGTGCACTGCTCTGCCTCCTGGAGGGGGGGTGCGGGAGGGTGCACTACTCTGCCTCCTGGAGGGGCGGGGGGGGGGGGGGTGCGGGAGGGTGCACTACTCTGCCTCCTGGAAGGGGGGGGGGTGCAGGAGGGGGCACTACTCTGTCTCCTGGGGGGGGGGCAGGAGGGTGCACTACTCTGCCTCCTGGAGGGGGGGGGGTGCGAGAGGGTGCACTACTCTGCCTCCTGGAGGGGCGGGGGGGGGGGGGGGGGGGTGCGGGAGGGTGCACTACTCTGCCTCCTGGAAGGGGGGGGTGCAGGAGGGTGCACTACTCTGTCTCCTGGGGCGGGGGGTGCAGAAGGGTGCACTACTCTGCCTCCTGGAGGGGGGGTGCAGGAGGGTGCACTGCTCTGGTTCTTGGGCTGTTAATAGAGCGCTGTTGAAGTGCTATCAGGCGGATGGCGGCGGATGAATACGGATACCCAGAACAGACTCCTACTGCTGCCTCCTGCTGTCTGACCAGGAAGTAGAGGGGGTGTGACAGGGGGTGTGAGCACTACTCAACTTTCCCATGTGACTTCAGGAGTGTGAAGTCTCTACTGAGCATGCTTAGTAGCACTAACGGATGTTAAATTAACGGACAATAACGGGTGTATTTTGTAATTTCCGTTACCCCATAGGCTTCAATGTTAATAATTAACGGACGATCAATGATCCGTTAATTATAAACGGAAAAAAAATACTGCATGTCCGTTCTATTCTGCCGTAATAACTAACGGACGTTAGTTTAACGGAACAAAAAAGGTACAAACGGAAGAATAATAAATCCCATAGACTTTAATGGGATTTATTAACGGAAGTTTAAGGATCCGTTATAAAAGACTTTGTAACGGAATTTCAAAACAGATCTTTAAACGGAAGAACTTTATAGTGTGAAAGCAGCCTTATATTCAGAGGGTGCAGTGTGTGGTAGTATTATATTCAGAGGGTGCAGTGTGTGGCTGTATTACATTCAGAGGGTGCAGTGTGTGGCTGTATTATATTCAGAGGGTGCAGTGTGTAGCTGTATTATATTCAGAGGGTACAGTGTGTGGCTGTATTATATTCAGAGGGTGCAGTGTGTGGCAGTATTATATTCAGTGGGTGCAGTGTGTGGCCGTTGTCACGATTCGGCTGGCAGGAGGTGGATCCTCTGTGCCAGAGAGGGATTGGCGTGGACCGTGCTAGTGGACCGGTTCTAAGTTACTACTGGTATTCACCAGAGCCCGCCGCAAAGCGGGATGGTCTTGCAGCGGCGGTAGTAACCAGGTCGTATCCACTAGCAACGGCTCAACCTCTCTGACTGCTGAAGATAGGCGCGGTACAAGGGAGTAGACAAGAGCAAGGTCGGACGTAGCAGAAGGTCGGGGCAGGCAGCAAGGATCGTAGTCAGGGGCAACGGCAGGAGGTCTGGAACACAGGCTAGGAACACACTAGGAAACGCTTTCACTGGCACAATGGCAACAAGATCCGGCGAGGGAGTGCAGGGGAAGTGAGGTATACATAGGGAGTGCACAGGTGAACACACTAATTAGACCAACTGCGCCAATCAGTGGCGCAGTGGCCCTTTAAATCGCAGAGACCCGGCGCGCGCGCGCCCTAGGGAGCGGGGCCGCGCGCACCGGGACAGGACCGACGGAGAGCGAGTCAGGTACGGGAGCCGGGGTGCGCATCGCGAGCGGGCGCCACCCGCATCGCGAATCGCATCCCGGCTGGGGGCGGTATCGCAGCGCACCCGGTCAGTAGATCTGACCGGGGCGCTGCAGTAGCGAGGATGTTGCGAGCGCTCCGGGGAGGAGCGGGGACCCGGAGCGCTCGGCGTAACAGTACCCCCCCCCCTTGGGTCTCCCCCTCTTCTTGGAGCCTGAGAACCTGAGGACCAGACTTTTGTCTAGGATGTTGTCCTCAGGTTCCCAGGATCTCTCTTCAGGACCACAGCCCTCCCAATCAACCCCAAATTTTTTTTTCCCTCTGACCGTCTTGGAGGCCAGTATCTCCTTCACGGAGAAGATGTCAGAAGAACCGGAAACAGGAGTGGGAGAAACAAGTTTGGGAGAGAAACGGTTGATGATGAGTGGTTTAAGGAGAGAGACATGAAAGGCATTGGGAATACGAAGAGAAGGAGGAAGAAGAAGTTTGTAAGAGACAGGATTAATTTGGCACAAGATTTTGAAAGGACCAAGATAGCGTGGTCCCAGTTTGTAACTGGGGACACGGAAGCGGACATATTTAGCGGAGAGCCATACCTTGTCTCCGGGAGAAAAAATGGGGGAAGCTCTTCTTTTCTTATCGGCAAACTTTTTCATGCGAGATGAAGCCTGTAAAAGAGAATTTTGGGTCTCTTTCCATATGGTGGAAAGATCACGAGTCACTTCATCCACAGCGGGCAAACCAGAGGGCAAGGGAGTAGGGAGGGGGGGAAG
The DNA here is from genome assembly GCF_029499605.1 of Hyla sarda. Taxonomy (NCBI): domain Eukaryota; kingdom Metazoa; phylum Chordata; class Amphibia; order Anura; family Hylidae; genus Hyla; species Hyla sarda. Next base: position 331,588,447 of record NC_079193.1, read on the forward strand.
AGGAAGAGGGTGACGGCCTTACACCACGAAAAATGGGGATTTAGCAGAAGATTCAGAGACTCTGAAGTTGTACGAGAATTCGGCCCATGGTAGAAGATCTGCCCAGTCATCCTGGCGGGAGGAAACAAAATGCCGTAAATAGTCACCCAGGACCTGGTTAATTCTTTCTACTTGCCCATTGGATTGAGGATGATAAGCAGAAGAGAAGTTTAATTTAATCTTGAGTTGTTTACAGAGAGCCCTCCAGAATTTTGACACGAATTGGACGCCTCTATCCGAGACGATCTGCGTGGGCAAACCGTGAAGACGAAAAATGTGTACAAAAAATTGTTTTGCCAACTGAGGCGCTGAAGGAAGACCAGGAAGAGGAATAAAATGTGCCATCTTGGAAAATCGATCAACAACCACCCAAACAACAGTGTTGCCACGGGATGGGGGTAAGTCTGTAATAAAGTCCATACCAATCAGAGACCAAGGCTGTTCGGGGACAGGCAGAGGATGAAGGAGACCAGCAGGCTTCTGGCGAGTAGTCTTATCCCGGGCACAGACAGTACAGGCCCGCACAAAATCAACAACATCCGTCTCCAGAGTCGTCCACCAATAGAAACAAGAGATGAGTTGCAAGGACTTTTTGATGCCCGCATGGCCTGGGAGGTGGGAGGAGTGACCCCATTTGAGAATCCCGAGACGTTGGTGTGGAGAAACGAAGGTCTTCCCTGGAGGAGTTTGCCTGATGGAGACTGGAGAAGTGGAGATCAGACAGTCAGGAGGAATGATGTGTTGCGGAGAGACCTCTACTTCCGCGGCATCCGAGGAACGAGAGAGAGCATCGGCCCTAATGTTCTTGTCGGCAGGGCGAAAATGAATTTCAAAGTTAAAACGGGCAAAGAACAACGACCACCTGGCCTGGCGAGGATTCAGCCGTTGGGCAGACTGGAGATAGGAGAGATTCTTGTGATCGGTGTAAATGATAACTGGAAATTTTGATCCCTCCAGCAGATGCCTCCATTCCTCAAGTGCCAATTTAATGGCCAGTAGTTCTCGATCCCCGATGGAGTAGTTCCTCTCCGCCGGAGAGAAGGTCCTAGAAAAAAACCCACAAGTAACAGCATGCCCGGAAGAATTTTTTTGTAGAAGGACCGCTCCAGCCCCCACTGAGGAGGCATCAACCTCCAATAGGAAGGGTTTAGATGGGTCAGGTCTGGAGAGCACGGGAGCAGAAGAAAAGGCAGACTTGAGCCGTTTAAATGCGTCTTCCGCTTGGGGAGACCAGGACTTAGGATTGGCATTCTTCTTGGTTAAAGCCACGATAGGAGCCACAATAGTGGAAAAATGTGGAATAAATTGTCTGTAATAATTGGCGAACCCCAAAAAACGTTGGATAGCACGGAGTCCGGAGGGGCGTGGCCAATCTAAGACGGCAGAGAGTTTATCTGGGTCCATTTGTAGTCCCTGGCCAGAGACCAAGTATCCTAGGAAAGGAAGAGATTGACATTCAAACAGACATTTCTCCATTTTGGCATAAAGTTGATTGTCTCGAAGTCTCTGAAGAACCATGCGGACATGCTGGCGATGTTCTTCTAAGTTGGCAGAAAAAATCAGAATATCGTCCAGATACACAACAACACAGGAATATAAGAGATCACGAAAAATGTCATTAACAAAGTCTTGGAAGACGGCAGGGGCGTTGCACAGGCCAAAGGGCATGACTAGATACTCAAAGTGTCCATCTCTGGTGTTAAATGCAGTTTTCCATTCGTCCCCCTCCCTGATGCGGATGAGATTATAAGCACCTCTTAAGTCCAGTTTGGTAAAGATGTGGGCACCTTGAAGGCGATCAAAGAGTTCTGAGATAAGAGGTAGGGGGTAGCGGTTCTTTACCGTGATTTTATTAAGTCCGCGGTAATCAATGCAAGGACGTAGGGAGCCATCTTTTTTGGACACAAAGAAAAATCCAGCTCCGGCAGGAGAGGAGGATTTGCGGATAAACCCCTTTTTTTAAATTTTCCTGGATGTATTCAGACATAGCAAGAGTCTCTGGGGCGGACAGAGGATAAATTCTGCCCCGGGGTGGAGTAGTGCCCGGGAGGAGGTCAATAGGACAGTCATAAGGCCTGTGAGGAGGTAAAGTCTCAGCTTGTTTTTTGCAAAATACGTCAGCATAGTCCATATAAGCCTTAGGGAGACCGGTTACAGGGGGACCCACAGGGTCACGGCAGGGAGTACTGGGAACCGGTTTAAGACAGTCCTTGAAACAAGAAGTACCCCAGCTCTTGATCTCTCCTGTGGACCAATCAAGGGTTGGGGAATGGCGTTGAAGCCACGGTAGTCCAAGGAGAATTTCGGAAGTGCAATTGGAGAGGACCAAAAACTCAATTTTTTCGTGATGAGGTCCGATGCACATTAGGAGAGGTTCCGTGCGGTAACGCACGGTACAGTCCAATCTTTCATTGTTAACACAATTGATGTAGAGGGGTCTGGCGAGACTGGTCACCGGGATGTTGAACCTGTTGATGAGAGAGGCCAAAATAAAATTTCCTGCAGATCCGGAATCCAAGAAGGCCATAGTAGAGAAGGAGAAGGTAGAGGCAGATATCCGCACAGGCACAGTAAGGCGTGGAGAAGCAGAGTTGACATCAAGAACTGTCTCACCTTTGTGCGGAGTCAGCGTACGTCTTTCCAGGCGGGGAGGACGGATAGGACAATCCTTCAGGAAGTGTTCGGTACCGGCACAGTACAGGCAAAGATTCTCCATGCGGCGTCGTGTCCTCTCTTGAGGTGTCAAGCGAGACCGGTCAACTTGCATAGCCCCCACGGCGGGAGGCACAGGAACGGATTGCAGAGGACCAGAGGAGAGAGGAGCCGGGGAGAAAAAACGCCTTGTGCGAACAAAGTCCATATCCTGGCGGAGCTCCTGACGCCTTTCGGAAAAACGCATGTCAATGCGAGTGGCTAGATGAATGAGTTCATGCAGGTTAGCAGGAATTTCTCGTGCGGCCAGAACATCTTTAATGTTGCTGGATAGGTGTTACATTCTTATACTGGTCAAATTTCATTTGACACAGTCACCATTGGAGAGGAATAAATTACTCACTTTACGTCAAATTAAGTAAACAATCATACATTTATTTTAGGCTCATAGACAAATATGGCAAACAGAACAAACTAGTAAATCTTATGTAAATAACAGTTCTTGCTTAAGTATTACAATAATAACATTAGGAAGTGCAGGCATGTTCTCAGAACAATCTCACCAAGTGAGGGTTGTGTGGGCTGGATCCATCATGGAAAGTTCATCTAAGATGGCTTCCTCCTTCATCAGACTGGTCTGGCTCCGCCTCCTTCCTCTTAGCTTGGTTTACTTCAATAGTCTTGCTTCATAATGCCCTCCTCGTCCTCCATGAATGAGTGAGGTCTCCTTAATTATGCTTCCTTAATGATGCTTCCATAATAATACTTCCATAATGATGCCTTAATGATCCTGCAGTCTTCTTAAATACCGTACTTATGGGTGTGTTCTGTACATATGTGGGCGTGGTTGTACTCAGCCTTATATCCATAAATATACTTATCTCTATATATCTCCTCCTAGTGGGTTGGTTTGAGTATATCTTTAACTTAAGGGTGTATACATTATGTCATGCTTAACTTGCATACTGATTGGACATTAGTACCCTTCCTAGAATAGTATAGTTATGCATACCTCAGCAATTCTATCTATAGTATTCAGCTATAGCTTAACTGTTCCTAAAGGTCATGGCATCCATTTTAGGTTTGACTCTTGTCAGCCATCTTGTATACCCTTGCATAAGTTATATTGTATATTAATCATTTTAACATTTCCCCCTATTATGAGTTTTTTAAAATTACTCATAATACAGTTGTTTTAATATACAATTACCATAGTAACAATTATTAGTAACCAAATCCTTACTTTGTAGTCTTTTTATAAATCAATTAGACAATCCCCTTTAAATTAGTATATATCATCTTAGAATATCAGTGTTAAGTAAATTAATTCATTCATGGTATACATTGGTATTATTATCATTATTCTAATAATTCCATGTCATAGTATATCATGATATGTAACAAATCATGTTATACTAGTCCATACAATAATACATTATCATTTTCCCATATTGAGATATATTATTTCATGTTATGTTGTGTTGTGGTATACTGTAATTTATTTTTCATGAAAAACATTTTTAACCAATACCTAAATCTAATCTAAATATTTGTCTTCTTGGGTCTTGGAAAAAATCAAAATATAGAAGATCAATGTAACTTTTGACTCAGTCCATAACACAGTCCATAAAAAATCCTTGAAATGGAAAAACTTTACAAAATCCTTGAAAAACAGAAAGTCATTGTCCTTTGATTATTTTTACCAATAATAACGAATTTTCTTTCTTTGCTCCAATTCTATGAGCATACTTTTTCTCAGTTGGGTCCTTGAATTTTACTGTAACAGGAAACATTCTTTTTAGTCCTGGACAGCCAAGGGTTAGCATCCCTTGATGATAAGTCACTTCCTTGCAGACTCTGCATCAGCACTGCAACAGTTAATTTAACTCTTCTCTTTCTTTGCTGGAACAACAGCTGGTGATAAGAAAACAATCCTTTTTCAAATAACTTTTTTCTTCACCTTTTGGCTCATGGACTTATGTTTTAGCCCAATTTGCAGAAACAATACATTTCTTTAGCTCCTTTGCTTGAGACAGAAGCTGATGGTCAAATACCTCACTCTGTAACTTGACTCAGGCGGTGAATTCCACTCAGGCCTTTTTCTCTTAGTCATCTGTAGAACTAGAAGTCCCAGCAAGTCCTCTTTATATTCCTTTAATACAGGTAAACCTTAGCATTGGTTACCTCTGGACTTCAGACTCCTATTCATCTGTAGGCATGAAGTCTTTTTCCTGAAACACAGTTCATCATATCCTTGATCCTCACAGCAAGTGAAATCCTTTCCCCATGGGAGTATTTTAAAATAATTTCAACAGAGAAGTTCTTTGAAAACAATCTGTAGTCAGTCCCAGCAATGATGCTCATCAGCTGTTCTTGTCCATCAATTGTCCAGCAAATATCCTTTGGAAAAATAGTCAATTAAAAAATAACAGATAGTCCAAAAGTCCAAAAACTTATCTTTGTTCTTCATCTGTTTTACTTGGATATCCCACTTGATTTTGGAAATATCAAAAATAATCAAAAACAAAAACTCTTCTTTTTCCCTAAACTATACCCAAAATATTGGTAACTTTTCCTATAATATATTCATTACAATATACCACATCATTTCATATCATATATACCTTATAATTCTAAATATGAAATAATTATAAATATTACTTATGATTATTATTATGACACATATGCTAAACATTACTCTATGACTATTCATATTATTATTATACTATTATATTAACCATATCTGACTGCGAATTCTAAATATCTTAAAACAATACAATAGTATAATAGTAAACAAGTCATAACTCATAAGTTATTCTCATATGTTATGTAAATCGAAGCATACTCATAACATTCTTATTTTTATTTCACATTAATAATTACTTAAATATAACCTTAAACTTTATTAATTACCCATGTATTCCACCATGTTATTCATTATATAAAATTGACACTTAAAATAATCTTTATTACCCAATTTTTTTATTATGCCACATGACACTATAAAATGTGTATAAAACCTTATATTGTTGTATGTATTTAACTTTTTTTGTACCTTTTTTAGAAGTTATAGGGATTTATTATATCACTTTCCCAATACCAGACTTTGTCTTAACAGCTGTCACTTGCCCCATTCAGCTTATGAGAGCCGAAGCACTCTGTGACCCTTGTTGTTGGGAACACCACAATATATTTCAAAGGGTAGGATTACTGTATGTAAGAGAGAGATGGAATTTCCCTCTTCCTTGTTACTGTGTTTGTAATACCATTTAATAAAGAAACCCAGTGAAACCCAATATATATTTGTCACCAGCCTTGTTATAGTAATGGACTCCATTAAAATGAATAAAATAATTCCCCACATTTTTACCTATGTGAATTACATGAAGATTTACTTGTGTAAACATTTATACAACACAAGACATTCACAAACACACATATATGAATTAGTGTATATACTTGAATTATTACCATATGAATATTCATGTATACTGAACATGTAAAACAAAGAACAATTAATAATTGAACCTACATTATGTCAGTGTGTAATTACCTTAAAATTCCTTCATATGAAAATAACCATAATGTAACTTAAACTTTCTTAAAATTAACTAGAATAAAATAAAATATACCCCTAGAACCTTTAATAATTAATAATATTTGAAATAATTTGATTCATCAATCTCTCCATATTAACATAGAAATATATGTATTTTCATGTCAATATGTAATTCTCTCTATAATTTGGTATGGAATGAAATATTGTGCACTCATATCTTATTCTATATAAGACCAATCATTATTAACCATTTATCTTTTGAATTTCAAACATTATTCTGTATTTCTTAGAACATAGCATACTTCAGTCACTTCACTATATTCTCCGTACTCAACATATTTATTCACTCACTGAATACACCTTTTCATACATTTAATTATAAAATGTTGATCAACATATGCTTTCTTACATTTAATAATTTGAATTTGGTACCATAAAAATATACAATTTATATGAAGTACTTCCCAAGAATTCAATTAATTATTTAATATATGTATTAACTAAATTAATGAATTAAAGACATGTCTTTGAAAATATCCAAAAGGCTCATCTTTTCAATACTTTTAACTCACTTCTTGCAAACACTGCGGTGTCATCACTCACATCACACTCTGGTTTCAGTCTTCCAAAGACACATTTCTTAATTTACTTACAATGTATATCCTTAATTATACATATGGTCACACATGGTCCCTGTCAATCACAGATACATGCATACATTGCAACAAATGCTCGTACCCAAGGTTTCACATGCCCGTGCCCATTTTGTCCTTCACTTACACACGTGCATTTACAATGGCGACAGATACATGGACTCAAGGTTACTTAAATAGAGGAGACAGAGAAGAAGCATGCTTACTTTACAGAGCAAAATGGATAACTTTATTCTTCATGCTTTTTAAACATATACAAGATGCAATTATACATGTAAGTACATACAATACATTATTTAAACTCCATTAGCCAATGTTAGTCACAAACTTATAGCTAATCAGTTCTTGTCCTGCATCTCTGTTAACCATATCCTTGGGACAAAATAACTTTTATTTGTTTTCACAACTTTTACTTCGACTAAGAGATAAAAGCAGATATAATTAGTTACATATTCCATTATCATTGCAGAATAACATCATATAACAGTGGTCTCCAGATTATAACCCTGCAGCTGTTTCAAAGAAACATGATCTTTCTCTATCTTATCAATAATGTATATGCATACAAACATATCACTAGTACTATACATCTATATATTTAAATAGCTATACACAGATATATATATATCTATATATATATATATATGTACACATCTAATCTGTCTAACTCCATAGAGTATATATATATATATCTCCACTCTTTACCATAACAAATGTAGCAAAGAGTAAAAACATATAACATTAGTTAATCTCTCACTACCATCTAATATAACTAACATTTTTTACATAATATTGCCAAAATCCATTAGACTAGCCAAAAATCATTTACCATGTAATCTATACTTAAGATTATTTAAAACCTTTTTATCCAATTGCTATTTTTGGTTTAATCATTTCTTTCATAAGAAAATCAGTAAACAATCCCATTAACCCTTTAATTTCTCTATGCTCTACTTTCTCTAACTTACAATGTTTAAGCCTGTCACTCAAAGACCTTGTTAAAGCTGGGATGTCACTTTCCTGTAGAGTTGTCTTAGCTTCACTACCAACAGCTGTGTTTTGATTGGACAGTGCAGAGTGAATTCCTTCAATCTTGCCTGCTAACACTTTTACTGGATTACTTTCAAAATTAATTGTTTCATTATTATATGACTCAACATTTATATGTAGTAATCTCCTCCGCTGTTCATAGATTGCATCCTGATTTTTGTAACTCTTTTTAGACAATGTTGGGGTTACAATTCCTTTGGATATAGGTTTACTCAGATTATGTGTTGAACTTTTCCGGAGCTGTGGGATTTCTGTCATGTGATCTCTCAGTGTTATGTGTCTCTTCTGAGCTACCATTTTCTCCCTTGGCGTGTGTCTCACTTGCCTGATGTCTGACACTGGTTCTGGCTTTGTCTGCCTAATGTTCTCCTGTATGTTGGACTTGTTACAAGTGTGCCTAGCCATGTTACTTTGTGATATTTTAGAAGTCTGACAATTCTTATCTTTTTGTTGCTTCCTGGCTACATCAATTAGTTTAGCGACTTCGATTAACGAATTTTTCTTTGACGCTATTGCTAATATTACTTTATCCACAAAAGGAAACTTTTTAATAAATGTACTTATCATAATCTGATTTTTATCAATTGATGTGTTTTTGTCCATAACCACCTTGAACATTCGTTCAAAACTTTTCATGTACTCAAAAACACATTGGTTTTTACCAATTTGATAGGAAGTTAACATATCTATGCTTGGAATGTCCTTGTTGACACCTGTACAGAGCATTGTCAGTCTGTCAACATCATCACATTCCAACCATTCTTCTCCCTGTACATTGTGATGTAATTCTATAATTCTCCAAATATCCACAGGGATATATAATCGGAAAGTTTTATTGATTTGAGACTTGGTTAAACCAAGCTTGGCTACGTGTACCTCAAAAACTTCTAAGCTTCTCGCTACATGAAATTTCTTATTAAATGTAGGGATTTCTTTTTTAAGTTTACTCAAATAATGTAATTCTGTTAACAAATGCATTGACCTGTCACTTTGACAGATGTCAGCAGCCGACGCCCTTAAGTCTTCACTACACTGAGTAGTAAATATTGCTTGTGACTCTGTATCCAGATCAGATGTCAACACATTTTGACTCTGACTTGTTACGTCACCATTACATTGTATAGCCATATCTCGTTTGGATACAATTCTATCACTTGTATCAGAACCATGTATCAAAACTTGATTATGGAAAACTTGTGACATATGTACCAGATTTGCTAGCTTACATTTCTCTTTATTTACAAATAGTTTACCATCTATTTCCTTATTCTTAGTTTCATATTCTGTTACTAATTTAAACCATAACTTTTTTAAGTCTACTTTAGATACATCTGACTTAAAATTAGACATGTCTGAAACCTGCAATTTACATTTGTCTACCATAATATAGAGTAATTAAAACAATACTCACACGATAGCCTCTTGTCTCTCAGTCTGCTTTGCTGAAACGTCCTTTAGCAATTTCCCGCAGCTGAATTCTTTTCCTGGCCTTCTCCAATGGTCGTCAGATTCTTCGGTTCTCGTCTTCCTGGGAAGCTTGTATCATCCGTACGCGTCTCTCCCCCTGTACAAGCTGAACAAAGACGAATGGCTGGCGTCGCCAAAATGTTACATTCTTATACTGGTCAAATTTCATTTGACACAGTCACCATTGGAGAGGAATAAATTACTCACTTTACGTCAAATTAAGTAAACAATCATACATTTATTTTAGGCTCATAGACAAATATGGCAAACAGAACAAACTAGTAAATCTTATGTAAATAACAGTTCTTGCTTAAGTATTACAATAATAACATTAGGAAGTGCAGGCATGTTCTCAGAACAATCTCACCAAGTGAGGGTTGTGTGGGCTGGATCCATCATGGAAAGTTCATCTAAGATGGCTTCCTCCTTCATCAGACTGGTCTGGCTCCGCCTCCTTCCTCTTAGCTTGGTTTACTTCAATAGTCTTGCTTCATAATGCCCTCCTCGTCCTCCATGAATGAGTGAGGTCTCCTTAATTATGCTTCCTTAATGATGCTTCCATAATAATACTTCCATAATGATGCCTTAATGATCCTGCAGTCTTCTTAAATACCGTACTTATGGGTGTGTTCTGTACATATGTGGGCGTGGTTGTACTCAGCCTTATATCCATAAATATACTTATCTCTATATATCTCCTCCTAGTGGGTTGGTTTGAGTATATCTTTAACTTAAGGGTGTATACATTATGTCATGCTTAACTTGCATACTGATTGGACATTAGTACCCTTCCTAGAATAGTATAGTTATGCATACCTCAGCAATTCTATCTATAGTATTCAGCTATAGCTTAACTGTTCCTAAAGGTCATGGCATCCATTTTAGGTTTGACTCTTGTCAGCCATCTTGTATACCCTTGCATAAGTTATATTGTATATTAATCATTTTAACAATAGGCCTTTTTTAAAGGTCGCGCAGAGGGCCTCATTATTCCAGGATAATTCGGAAGCAAGAGTACGGAATTGGATGGCGTACTCGCCAACGGAAGAATTACCCTGGACCAGGTTCAGCAGGGCAGTCTCAGCAGAAGAGGCTCGGGCAGGTTCCTCAAAGACACTTCGAATTTCCGAGAAGAAGGAGTGTACAGAGGCAGTGACGGGGTAATTGCGGTCCCAGAGCGGTGTGGCCCATGACAGAGCTTTCCCAGACAGAAGGCTGACTACGAAAGCCACCTTAGACCTTTCAGTAGGAAACTGGTCCGACATCATCTCCAAGTGCAGGGAACATTGCGAAAGAAAGCCACGGCAAAACTTAGAGTCCCCATCAAATTTATCCGGCAAGGATAGTCGTAGGCCGGAAGCGGCCACTCGCTGCGGAGGAGGTGCAGGAGCTGGCGGAGGAGATGATTGCTGAAGCTGTGGTAGTAGCTGCTGTAGCATCACGGTCAGTTGAGACAGCTGGTGGCCTTGTTGCGCTATCTGTTGCGACTGCTGGGCGACCACCGTGGTGAGGTCGGCGACAACTGGCAGTGGAACTTCAGCGGGATCCATGGCCGGATCTACTGTCACGATTCGGCTGGCAGGAGGTGGATCCTCTGTGCCAGAGATGGATTGGCGTGGACCGTGCTAGTGGACCGGTTCTAAGTTACTACTGGTATTCACCAGAGCCCGCCGCAAAGCGGGATGGTCTTGCAGCGGCGGTAGTAACCAGGTCGTATCCACTAGCAACCGCTCAACCTCTCTGACTGCTGAAGATAGGCGCGGTACAAGGGAGTAGACAAGAGCAAGGTCGGACGTAGCAGAAGGTCGGGGCAGGCAGCAAGGATCGTAGTCAGGGGCAACGGCAGGAGGTCTGGAACACAGGCTAGGAACACACTAGGAAACGCTTTCACTGGCACAATGGCAACAAGATCCGGCGAGGGAGTGCAGGGGAAGTGAGGTATACATAGGGAGTGCACAGGTGAACACACTAATTAGACCAACTGCGCCAATCAGTGGTGCAGTGGCCCTTTAAATCGCAGAGACCCGGCGCGCGCGCGCCCTAGGGAGCGGGGCCACGCGCGCCGGGACAGGACCGACGGAGAGCGAGTCAGGTACGGGAGCCGGGGTGCGCATCGCGAGCGGGCGCCACCCGCATCGCGAATCGCATCCCGGCTGGGGGCGGTATCGCAGCGCACCCGGTCAGTAGATCTGACCGGGGCGCTGCAGTAGCGAGGATGTTGCAAGCGCTCCGGGGAGGAGCGGGGACCCGGAGCGCTTGGCGTAACAGCCGTATTATATTCAGAGGGTGCAGTGTGTGTCCATATTATATTCAGAGGGTGCAGTGTGTGTCCATATTATATTCAGAGGGTGCAGTGTGTGGCTGTATTATATTCAGAGGGTTCAGTGTGTGGCTGGATTATATTCAGAGGGTGCAGTGGGTGGCTGTATTATATTCAGAGGGTGCAGTGTGTGGCAGTATTATATTCAGAGGGTGCAGTGTGTGGCCGTATTATATTCAGAGGGTGCAGTGTGTGGCCGTATTATATTCAGAGGGTGCAGTGTGCGGCCGTATTATATTCAGAGGGCGCAGTGGGTGGCAGTATTATATTCAGAGGGTGCAGTGTGTGGCCGTATTATATTCAGAGGGTGCAGTGTGTGGCCGTATTATATTCAGAGGGTGCAGTGTGCGGCTGTATTATATTCAGAGGGCGCAGTGGGTGGCCGTATTATATTCAGAGGGCTCAGTGGGTGGCAGTATTATATTCAGAGGGCACAGTAGGGGCTGTATTATATTCAGAGGGTGCAGTGGGCGGCTGTATTATATTCAGAGGGTGCAGTGTGTGGCTGTATTATATTCAAAGGGCGCAGTGGGTGGCAGTATTATATTCAGAGGGCGCAGTAGGGGCTGTATTATATTCAGAGGGCGCAGTGGGCAGCTGTATTATATTCAGAGGGTGCAGTGTGTGGCAGTCCTCACTTGTTTATTTACTTAGGTCGTAAAACAGATAAATGTATTATTTTATCTACGCTATATATTATACACTACAGTGACATTTAAAAAAATAAATGTAAGTATTACTTACAAATGCTCTTCATACGTCCATAGAAAATGCCTAAGGGTGGTGCATACCAGTATGGGTGGGGTACATTGGCATGGGTGTGGCATACCATGTGGGGGAGGAGCTTAAGGGCTTCCTCAGTATGTCTTGCAGGATGGGCCCCCAAAGTTATTGTTATCCCACTGCCTGGGACATATGTTGCATGCAGGTTTTTTGCACCCAGATGCATAATTTTACATTTATCCACATTGAACCTCATTTGTCAAGTGGATGCCCATAAAAGTCATCTTGTAGTTTATGCCATAGACTGTACCGCATGACTGTAAAGACTGCAAAGATAGAAACATAGCAATTATTCCCATCCTTCATATCATTATTAAATAAGTTAAAGGGGTATTCCAGGAATTCCTTTTAATTTGACTATGCTACAGGGGCTGTAAAGTTAGTGTAGTTCATAATATAGTTTCTGTACCTGTGTGTGACGGTTTTCTCACAATTCTTCTGTGATTTTCACCCCACTATTTATTTTTTAACAGCATACAAAATGACTGCTGTCTCGGATTTTTCCCAGCTTGCAATGTGGCCGAGACCTGACTCACTAGTCAGCTGATGACAGGGAGCCTGTCTGCTTCAATGGATGGAGCGATCGCTTGGTGGGAGAGGGATTGATCTGCAACTAATTCCACAGCTGTAGGCACCCTGATTAAAAACCACAGGTCTTTTGTTTCAATGGGTGAGGTGGCTGTGGATGTGTGGGGGGAAGGAAAATGGAATTATGGGATTTGTAGTCAAAAAAAGAAAACTTAAACAGGAAATACCAATTCACAAAAAGCTAGCCACAGTGTTATGGTAATCTCACAACATAGCCATTTAGCCCCAAGACAAGCGCAGGTCCTTCCTAAGCATGTCCATTACTGTCTGCCAGGTACGTACCAAAATCACCTTATGGAGGATAACCCCTTTAAACACCTTAGGGTACACCACTAATAACCGGGGACCAATCAGAGTACGAGTAATTGACCACCACTCTCTGGGTACTGTCCTTAAGCCAGTTTTCAATCCAGTTAGTTTTAACACTTTGGAAAATGCCTGCCATCAATGCTACTCTTGTCTTCTTTAAGAATGGCAGTATTGTTTTGTTGTTTATTATGGTGGCATTGTTTACATGCACAATATGGCGACCTTGTTTAAGGACACAGAATAACAGCATTATTAAGCTACACCCTATTGCAGCATTGTATAGCGTCATTTAATAGGTTTGCAGTATTTCAGCATTGTTTAGGTGTACAATATAACAAAATTCCTTAGATACACAGTATGGCCCTACTGTTTAGGTGTGCAGTATGGCAACAATGTTTATGTGTACAGTGTGATGGCATTATTTTGGTATATCGTATAATAGCATTTTGAAGGCATAGCTAAGTATGGCAAAACTGTTATGTTATGTGTTGAACATGTCAGTAAAAATTCTAAAAATGCCACTGAAAAGAGAATAAAGGGGAAATTAGAAGAAAGCATGAAAGTCACTGGGGCAGGATAGTGTACAAAATCTGTAATACATTTTTTCTTTTATAAGGAAAAAAGACAACTAGGGATCACTCTGCCTATTGCACTGAAATTACATTTATATTGTATATACCAATCCCCTAAACTTTTAGTTCCTCTCAGTACATAAATAGAATTAAATTGTATGAATGCAATAATAAGGAAAGCATTCATTACACTGACTTGACAGGTCTATACTGGAAGTAAAAAATGATCGTAAAAAATTAGTTTTGCCATAAAATTGCTAAACAAAGCTTTATAAAATAATAAGAACATACTTAAGAAATGTCTCACCTGCCTAAGGTAAAACACACATAAAACGTTGAAATGAAGCACAAAGCCCTCCTTAAAAGGGTATGTGGTGTCCCGGTACTGTAATTCATACGTTACCTTGTGGTGAGGTCCCCAAAGACAGAGTCCCTAGGAACAGTGGGGGTCGTCTACCTTAGCTAGCCCCTCATCACCCCTCATCAGTTAGTTAAAATGTATGTAAATAAACATGTAAATATGGCTATTAAAGATTTTTACCTTGTTCGCGTCGCAGGACCTGCGGGTCATGTGACTTAGTTCAGAACTCTATGGTTTGCTGAAGGACCTTTGGTGGTTTTCATGTCACGTGTTCACCCACAATGCAATGTAACGGTGAGTGACAGTTGTTATGGACCTATCCAAAACGTCCGCCCCTGCCCATATAAGGGAGCGGCCGCCATTGTTCTCTCTCTTGGGTTACTGACTCTGGATGAGGTAGGACCTCCGCAACTTCCAAAAACAAGAACTAGGCCCAAAGACTTGCGGCCGCGGCCTATGCTAGAGACTATTAGATTTTACAATTCCCTGTTATCAATGCAAGATCACTGGACCTAAACGCTCCCCTAAATCCAGCGGATCTATGCTACAGAATCTATGAAAAGCTACATTAAGCTCATCTGATCCCAACCAACTGTCAATCGCTGCCCAGTTATAAATGGACTTTGTTATCTGGACTGTTATTGATATTGCCTGCTTCAGAAATTCTTCAGTAAAAGTTCCTGCAAGTTTTAGGTTCAACAGTGGTTGTGGACAATCTAATTATTACGCACGCACCTATCACTTTTGGGAAGGGTGGCGATACAAAATTTAACCCTCACCCTGGTGTCACGACTGACAAGGGTTAACAGCGTCCTTTCGGTATCTAGAACAGCAACACCCCAACTAACCTACACCCCACAAGGCTTTTCCACACAGTTCCTCACCACAGGTATTTACACAATTAATACCACTGGGACCCCCACTGATCACTAGAATAGGGGTCCCGAGCCCCCATTCCTCCTCAGTGTAGTTGAAGTTTGAATGGAGAAGCGGTAGAGCTTGTGTGCTGCGGCTCCAGAAAAGTCTTTGGGACTGATAAAGAAAGCTGAGTGTAAATTGCACGCTCAAGCTTTATTCAACTGGTACTGAGGACATGTGGGGCTAGCAAATGTTAACCCCTTAAGGGTGGACCCATTTCTTACCTTAATGACCAGGTTATTTTTTTTTACTTGACATGTATCTCTTTAAATGGAAATAATTTTGAACGCTTTTTCAGAGCAGAGCGATTCTGAGATTGTTTTTTCGTGACACATTGTACTTTGTATAAGTGATGCATTTTTGTGGACACATGCAGCATTTTTGTGAAAAAATTTTAAACTGGAAAATTTCTGGCGTTACTTTGAAATTATTTCTTTTTTTATGGTGTTCACTGTGCAATAAAAGTAGTTATGTCAGATTTATTCTATGGGTTGGTACAATTATGGTGATACCCATTTTATATAACTTTTTATGTTCTTTTTCCTTTTCTGAGCAAAATTGTCCCCCCCCCCTTTTTTTTGTGTTATCATTTTATGACATTCCAAATAGAGGAAGTGAGGGCGGAACCCACAGGACTCTGTGCAGGCTCCTGGCTTGTCAATCATCCTGCTGTGTGACCCTGGAGCATGTTACAGAGCCTCACTGCACAGAGCCCTGCTTGTCCTCAGTGTGCAGAGCCCTGCTTGTCCTCATTGTACAGAGCCCTGCTAGTCCTCAGTGTGCAGAGCCCTGCTTGTCCTCAGTGTACAGAGCCCTGCTTGTCCTCAGTGTACAGAGCTCTGCTTGTCCTCAGTGTACAGAGTCCTGCTTGTCCTCAGTGCACAGAGCCCTGCTTGTCCTCACTGCACAGAGCCCTGCTGGTCCTCAGTGTACAGAGCCCTGCTTGTCCTCAGTGTACAGAGCCCTGCTTGTCCTCAGTGCACAGAACCCTGCTTGTCCTCAGTGTACAGAGTCCTGCTTGTCCTCAGTGTACAGAGTCCTGCTTGTCCTCAGTGTACAGAGTCCTGCTTGTCCTCAGTGCACAGAGCCATGCTTGTCCTCAGTATACAGAGCCCTGCTTGTCCTCAGTGTACAGAGCCCTGCTTGTCCTCAGTGTACAGAGCCCTGCTTGTCATCAGTGTACAGAGCCCTGCTTGTCCTCAGTGTACAGAGTCCTGCTTGTCCTCAGTACACAGAGCCATGCTTGTCCTCAGTGTACAGAGCCCTGCTTGTCCTCAGTGTACAGAGCCCTGCTTGTCCGCAGTGTACAGAGGCCTGCTTGTCCTCAGTGTACAGAGCCCTGCTTGTCCTGAGTGTACAGAGCCCTGCTTGTCCTCAGGGTACAGAGCCCTGCTTGTCCTCAGTGTACAGAGCACTGTTTGTCCTCAGTGTACAGAGCCCTGCTTGTTCTCAGTATACAGAGCCCTGCTGGTCCTCAGTGTACAGAGCCCTGCTTGTCCTCAGTGCACAGAGCCCTGCTTGTCCTCAGTGCACGGAGCCCTGCTTGTCCTCAGTATACAGAGCCCCGCTTCTCCTCATTTTCAGAGCCCTGCTTGTCCTCAGTGTACAGAGTCCTGCTTGTCCTCAGTGCAAAGAGCCATGCTTGTCCTCAGTGTACAGAGCCTTGCTTGTCCTCAGTGTACAGAGCCCTGCTTGTCCTCAGTGTACAGAGCCCTGCTTGTCCTCAGTATACAGAGCCCTGCTTGTCCTCAGTGTACAGACCACTGCTTGTCCTCAGTGTAGAGCACTGCTTGTCCTCAGTGTACAGAGCCCTGCTTGTCCTCATTGTACAGAGCCCTGCTTGTCCTCAGTGCACAGAGCCCTACTTGTCCTCAGTGTACAGAGCCCCGCTTGTCCTCATTTTCAGAGCCCTGCTTGTCCTCAGTGTACAGAGTTCTGCTTGTCCTTAGTGTACAGAGCCCTGCTTGTCCTCAGTGTACAGAGCCCTGCTTGTCCTCAGTGCACAGAGCCCTGCTTGTCCTCAGTATACATAGCCCTGCTTGTCCTCAGTGTACAGAGCCCTGCTTATCCTCAGTGTACAGAGCCCGGCTTGTCCTCAGTGTACATAGCCCTGCTTGTCCTCAGTATACATAGCCCTGCTTGTCCTCAGTGTACAGAGCCCTGCTTTTCCTCAGTGTACAGAGCCTGGCTTGTCCTCAGTGTACAGAGCCCTGCTTGTCCTCAGTGTACAGAGCCCGGCTTGTCCTCAGTGTACAGAGCCTTGCTTGTCCTCAGTGTACAGAGCCCTGCTTATCCTCAGTCTACAGAGCCCTGCTTGTCCTCAGTGTACAGAGCCCTGCTTTTCATCAGTGTACAGAGCCCTGCTTGTCCTCAGTGTACAGAGTCCTGCTTGTCCTCAGTGTACATAGCCCTGCTTGTCCTCAGTATACATAGCCCTGCTTGTCCTCAGTGTACAGAGCCCTGCTTTTCCTCAGTGTACAGAGCCTGGCTTGTCCTCAGTGTACAGAGCCCTGCTTGTCCTCAGTGTACAGAGCCCGGCTTGTCCTCAGTGTACAGAGCCTTGCTTGTCCTCAGTGTACAGAGCCCTGCTTATCCTCAGTCTACAGAGCCCTGCTTGTCCTCAGTGTACAGAGCCCTGCTTTTCATCAGTGTACAGAGCCCTGCTTGTCCTCAGTGTACAGAGTCCTGCTTGTCCTCAGTACACAGAGCCATGCTTGTCCTCAGTGTACAGAGCCCTGCTTGTCCTCAGTGTACAGAGCCCTGCTTGTCCGCAGTGTACAGTGCCCTGCTTGTCCTCAGTGTACAGAGCCCTGCTTGTCCTGAGTGTACAGAGCCCTGCTTGTCCTCAGGGTACAGAGCCCTGCTTGTCCTCAGTGTACAGAGCACTGTTTGTTCTCAGTGTACAGAGCCCTGCTTGTTCTCAGTATACAGAGCCCTGCTTGTCCTCAGTGTACAGAGCCCTGCTTGTCCTCAGTGTACAGAGCCCTGCTTGTCCTCAGTGCACAGAGCCCTGCTTGTCCTCAGTATACAGAGCCCCGCTTGTCCTCATTTTCAAAGCCCTGCTTGTCCTCAGTGTACAGAGTCCTGCTTGTCCTCAGTGCACAGAGCCATGCTTGTCCTCAGTGTACAGAGCCCTGCTTGTCCTCAGTGTACAGAGCCCTGCTTGTCCTCAGTATACATAGCCCTGCTTGTCCTCAGTGTACAGAGCCCTGCTTATCCTCAGTGTACAGAGCCCGGCTTGTCCTCAGTGTACATAGCCCTGCTTGTCCTCAGTATACATAGCCCTGCTTGCCCTCAGTGTACAGAGCCCTGCTTTTCCTCAGTGTACAGAGCCTGGCTTGTCCTCAGTTGACAGAGCCCTGCTTGTCCTCAGTGTACAGAGCCCGGCTTGTCCTCAGTGTACAGAGCCTTGCTTGTCCTCAGTGTACAGAGCTCGGCTGGTCCTCAGTGTACAGAGCCCGGCTGGTCCTCAGTGTACAGAGCCCGGCTTGTCCTCAGTGTACAGAGCCCTGCTTGTCCTCAGTGTACAGAGCCCTGCTTTTCCTCAGTGCACAGAGCCTGGCTTGTCCTCAGTTTACAGAGCCCTGCTTTTCCTCAGTGTACAGAGCCTGGCTTGTCCTCAGTTTACAGAGCCCGGCTTGTCCTCAGTGTACAGAGCCCTGCTTGTCCTCAGTGTACATAGCCCTGCTTGTCCTCAGTATACATAGCCCTGCTTGCCCTCAGTGTACAGAGCCCTGCTTTTCCTCAGTGTACAGAGCCTGGCTTGTCCTCAGTTTACAGAGCCCTGCTTGTCCTCAGTGTACAGAGCCCTGCTTGTCCTCAGTGTACAGAGCCCGGCTTGTCCTCAGTGTACAGAGCCTTGCTTGTCCTCAGTGTACAGAGCCTGGCTGGTCCTCAGTGTACAGAGCCTGGCTTGTCCTCAGTGTACAGAGCCCTGCTTGTCCTCAGTGTACAGAGCCCTGCTTTTCCTCAGTGTACAGAGCCTGGCTTGTCCTCAGTTTACAGAGCCCTGCTTTTCCTCAGTGTACAGAGCCTGGCTTGTCCTCAGTTTACAGAGCCCTGCTTGTCCTCAGTGTACAGAGCCCGGCTTGTCCTCAGTGTACAGAGCCTTGCTTGTCCTCAGTGTACAGAGCTCGGCTGGTCCTCAGTGTACAGAGCCCGGCTGGTCCTCAGTGTACAGAGCCCTGCTTGTCCTCAGTGTACAGAGCCCTGCTTGTCCTCAGTGTACAGAGCCCGGCTTGTCCTCAGTGTACAGAGCCTTGCTTGTCCTCAGTGTACAGAGCCTGGCTGGTCCTCAGTGTACAGAGCCCGGCTTGTCCTCAGTGTACAGAGCCTTGCTTGTCCTCAGTGTACAGAGCCCGGCTGGTCCTCAGTGTACAGAGCCCTGCTTATCCTCAGTGTGCAGAGCCCTGCTTGTCATCAGTGTACAGAGCCCGGCTTGTCCTCAGTGTACAGAGCCTTGCTTGTCCTCAGTGTACAGAGCCCTGCTTGTCCTCAGTGTACAGAGCCCTGCTTATCCTCAGTGTACAGAGCCCTGCTTGTCCTCAGTGTGCAGAGCCCTGCTTGTTCTCAGTGCGCAGAGCCCTGCTTGTCCTCAGTGCGCAGAGCCCTGCTCATCCTCAGTGCACAGAGCCCTGCTTATCCTCAGTGCACAGAGCCCTGCTTATCCTCAGTGTACAGAACCCTGCTTATCCTCAGTGTACAGAGCCCTGCTTGTCCTCAGTGTACAGAACCCTGCTTGTCCTCAGTGTACAGAACCCTGTTTGTTCTCAGTGTACAGAGCCCTGCTTGTTCTCAGTGTACAGAGCACTGCTTGTCCTCAGTGTACAGAGCCCGGCTTGTCCTCAGTGTACAGAGCCCTGCTTTTCCTCAGTGTACAGAGCCCGGCTTGTCCTCAGTGTACAGAGCCCTGCTTGTCCTCAGTGTACAGAGCCCGGCTTGTCCTCAGTGTACAGAGCCTTGCTTGTCCTCAGTGTACAGAGCCCGGCTTGTCCTCAGTGTACAGAGCCCTGCTTATCCTCAGTGTACAGAGCCCGGCTTGTCCTCAGTGTACATAGCCCTGCTTGTCCTCAGTATACATAGCCCTGCTTGCCCTCAGTGTACAGAGCCCTGCTTGTCCTCAGTGTACAGAGCCTGGCTTGTCCTCAGTTTACAGAGCCCTGCTTGTCCTCAGTGTACAGAGCCCGGCTTGTCCTCAGTGTACAGAGCCTTGCTTGTCCTCAGTGTACAGAGCTCGGCTGGTCCTCAGTGTACAGAGCCCGGCTGGTCCTCAGTGTACAGAGCCCGGCTTGTCCTCAGTGTACAGAGCCCTGCTTGTCCTCAGTGTACAGAGCCCTGCTTTTCCTCAGTGTACAGAGACTGGCTTGTCCTCAGTTTACAGAGCCCTGCTTTTCCTCAGTGTACAGAGCCTGGCTTGTCCTCAGTTTACAGAGCCCGGCTTGTCCTCAGTGTACAGAGCCCTGCTTGTCCTCAGTGTACATAGCCCTGCTTGTCCTCAGTATACATAGCCCTGCTTGCCCTCAGTGTACAGAGCCCTGCTTTTCCTCAGTGTACAGAGCCTGGCTTGTCCTCAGTTTACAGAGCCCTGCTTGTCCTCAGTGTACAGAGCCCGGCTTGTCCTCAGTGTACAGAGCCTTGCTTGTCCTCAGTGTACAGAGCCTGGCTGGTCCTCAGTGTACAGAGCCCGGCTTGTCCTCAGTGTACAGAGCCCTGCTTGTCCTCAGTGTACAGAGCCCTGCTTTTCCTCAGTGTACAGAGCCTGGCTTGTCCTCAGTTTACAGAGCCCTGCTTTTCCTCAGTGTACAGAGCCTGGCTTGTCCTCAGTTTACAGAGCCCTGCTTGTCCTCAGTGTACAGAGCCCGGCTTGTCCTCAGTGTACAGAGCCTTGCTTGTCCTCAGTGTACAGAGCCCGGCTTGTCCTCAGTGTACAGAGCCTTGCTTGTCCTCAGTGTACAGAGCCTGGCTGGTCCTCAGTGTACAGAGCCCGGCTTGTCCTCAGTGTACAGAGCCTTGCTTGTCCTCAGTGTACAGAGCCCGGCTTGTCCTCAGTGTACAGAGCCTTGCTTGTCCTCAGTGTGCAGAGCCCGGCTTGTCCTCAGTGTACAGAGCCTTGCTTGTCCTCAGTGTACAGAGCCCTGCTTGTCCTCAGTGTACAGAGCCCTGCTTTTCCTCAGTGTACAGAGCCTGGCTTGTCCTCAGTTTACAGAGCCCTGCTTTTCCTCAGTGTACAGAGCCTGGCTTGTCCTCAGTTTACAGAGCCCTGCTTGTCCTCAGTGTACAGAGCCCGGCTTGTCCTTAGTGTACAGAGCCTTGCTTGTCCTCAGTGTACAGAGCCCGGCTTGTCCTCAGTGTACAGAGCCTTGCTTGTCCTCAGTGTACAGAGCCTGGCTGGTCCTCAGTGTACAGAGCCCGGCTTGTCCTCAGTGTACAGAGCCTTGCTTGTCCTCAGTGTACAGAGCCCGGCTGGTCCTCAGTGTACAGAGCCCTGCTTATCCTCAGTGTGCAGAGCCCTGCTTGCCATCAGTGTACAGAGCCCGGCTTGTCCTCAGTGTACAGAGCCTTGCTTGTCCTCAGTGTACAGAGCCCTGCTTGTCCTCAGTGTACAGAGCCCTGCTTATCCTCAGTGTACAGAGCCCTGCTTGTCCTCAGTGTGCAGAGCCCTGCTTGTCCTCACTGCGCAGAGCCCTGCTTGTCCTCAGTGCGCAGAGGCCTGCTCATCCTCAGTGCACAGAGCCCTGCTTATCCTCAGTGCACAGAGCCCTGCTTATCCTCAGTGTACAGAACCCTGCTTATCCTCAGTGTACAGAGCCCTGCTTGTCCTCAGTGTACAGAACCCTGCTTGTCCTCAGTGTACAGAACCCTGTTTGTTCTCAGTGTACAGAGCCCTGCTTGTTCTCAGTGTACAGAGCACTGCTTGTCCTCAGTGTACAGAGCCCGGCTTGTCCTCAGTGTACAGAGCCCTGCTTTTCCTCAGTGTACAGAGCCCGGCTTGTTCTCAGTGTACAGAGCCCTGCTTGTCCTCAGTGTACAGAGCCCGGCTTGTCCTCAGTGTACAGAGCCTTGCTTGTCCTCAGTGTACAGAGCCCGGCTTGTCCTCAGTGTACAGAGCCCTGCTTTTCCTCAGTGTACAGAGCCCGGCTTGTCCTCAGTGTACAGAGCCCTGCTTGTCCTCAGTGTACAGAGCCCGGCTTGTCCTCAGTGTACAGAGCCTTGCTTGTCCTCAGTGTACAGAGCCCGGCTGGTCCTCACTGCGCAGAGCCCTGCTTGTCCTCAGTGCGCAGAGCCCTGCTTGTCCTCAGTGCGCAGAGCACTGCTTATCCTCAGTGCACAGAGCCCTGCTTATCCTCAGTGCACAGAGCCCCGCTTGTCCTCAGTGCACAGAGCCCTGCTTATCCTCAGTGTACAGAGCCCTGCTTGTCCTCAGTGTACAGAGCCCTGCTTGTCCTCAGTGTACAGAGCCCTGCTTGTCCTCAGTGTACAGAGCCCTGCTTGTCCTCAGTGAACAGAGCCCTGTTTGTTCTCAGTGTACAGAGCCCTGCTTGTCCTCAGTGTACAGAGCCCTGCTTGTCCTCACTGCGTAGAGCCCTGCTTGTCCTCAGTGCGCAGAGCCCTGCTTGTCCTCAGTGCGCAGAGCTCTGCTTATCCTCAGTGCGCAGAGCCCTGCTTATCCTCAGTGCGCAGAACCCTGCTTATCCTCAGTGCACAGAGCCCTGCTTATCCTCAGTGTACAGAGCCCTGCTTTTTCTCGGTGTACAGAGCCCTGCTTCTCCATTCCAAACTTCCTGTATTTGGACTTTATATTAAGACACACTTGCAATAGCTGTAGGGACAAAAATATACACATTTCAACCAATGTATATTACAAATATACATATTGGCCCTTATTTACTAAGAGTGGAGTGCAGGTTTCTTTGTGGGTTTTAATTCCCTACAATTTATTTTCCATGGTATTTACTAAGGTTTCCGTACATTTTCCACTTTCCCTACACTTCGCTTTTTTTTACACATGCTCTGATCTGTCTGGTTTTCCTCAGCTCAAATCCACCACATTTTATGTGGAAACCTTAGTAAATATGTTGTTTTTTTGTGAAAATGTCGGGAACACGCCCCTTTTTGGAGACCCCGCCCAATTTTCCCGGCAGCCACTCCCCTTTTTCGTGTTTTCTTTGCAAAATGGAGAGTTAGTCGGGTTTTTTCAATTTTGGCGCAAATTCTGGCACAGACAGAATTTCTGGCGCAATGCGACAGAATCTGGCGCACAACCCGACAAAACATGTCGGGTTTGCAATAGTAAATTAGGGCCATTATGGTATTATTTACATTATAGAAAAAGTTTTTGTTTATGACAGGTACACTTTAATAGCACACATAACAAGTGTCATCTCAGATTTTCCCAGGTTGCAGTGCGGCCCGAGACAATACATCCCTAGTCAAGTGTTCAGAGGAAGCCTGTTTTTGCTTCAATCGGTGGAGCGTCTGCTGGGTGGGAGGGAGATCATTCTGCAAGAATTGTAGTTTTGCAACAGCTGGAGGCAACTTGGTAAGAAAACACTGGTCTATTGCATTGAAGGGATTACTGGTGTGTTTCAATGGGTGGGGTGGTTGATGCGTGGGAGGGAGAAAAGTGACCTCACACTTACAAACAAGGAATCATGGGATTTGTAGCTTAATGGAACCATTTCCAACAGGAAATAGCCAGTTCACAAAAACATCCTATCATTATGATAATTTCACAATATAGCCATCTAGCCACAAGACAAGTGCGGAACCTTCCTAAGCATGTCCATTACTGTCTGGCAGTTACGTACTTAAATCACCTTATGGTGGATAACCCCTTTAATTCGATGACACCCCTGATATGAAAGGTGAAAAGGTGGCGCAAAACATTTTGAATATGTCCCCCAGTATATTTACTGATGATATTTTCTTTCAGAGCTTTATAAAGAGCTTCTTCTAAATGACCTCATATACATTTGTGTCCTGGCTTTAGGACTGTCTCATAGGATACTGTATGTTGGATTTTCTTCCTTTTTTTTAACAACAGAGATCATAATATGCTGGTTGCTTGGACACAAACAGGCTACACACAGGACATGTGGTGCACATGCTTATTCTCATTTGGGCTTAGAATCATTGATTTATGTTTTGTTGAAAGAAACAACAGCAATTATAATGCAGCTGGACACAAGCGTATGACTATACATGGACACAACTTATGACTATACTTAGACAAAACATGCCGCCCAGGGCCGGGTTTTTGAATGTTACCAAATTTCTTTACATTATCCAATCAATGATGAAGCTCAGTGAAGGGGTCAATTTACTCCTGCACTCTATAAATGCAGCCTGTAAAGACATATGGTCATGATCAAATCATCTAGGCCAATAAAAATGAAGGGTTTGTCTGATTTAGAAAACAGGTTATCCCATTAACAATTTTCATACCAAAAGTTTTTTAATTTTGTTTATAGCCTTTATAAAGTACTTGGAATTTTCAAGCGTAATTACCATTGCTGACAATGGGATTCCTCTGCACAGTGCAGACTAAAGGAATTCCACCTCCGAAAGAATAATCCTGCTCATTCTTTTGGAGGAATCCATGCAGAATACATTGCCATCTATGGGGATGGCAATGTCCGTGTGCCCCTAGTGGCAACTGATTTGGTTGTCGCCGGGTGCACTCGGAATTTCCAGACGGAATTTCTACGAATGGAGATTCCTCAGTGTGAACCCTGCCTTATCCTTCTGCTGGTGCTGCTGTTAATATGTGCTGCTCTGACAGAATCAGTCTCCTTCCTTCTCTGGCAGCTGACACCACAGTATGTTCTTACTGTCCAATCAAACTTTCCAACCCTAACAAGCTGAGATTAAGTCTTCTTAGCTTTACTGCCATGTTACTGCAGAGGCCCTGGTCCTTCTCTGACAAGCAGGGTAGAAAGCTATTTCTATTTGTTATTCTGTAGTGAACAGAGGATCACTATGCTGAGACCTGGCTTTGGGATGAGTGACTAAATGTCCACCAGCAGCCAGCTTAGTAGGTAGATGTGCACATTCCTATGCACTTTGTACACCAGATGGCACTGGTAATTGCAAGTAATAGTTATACGTTTTCACAGGATAATTATTTTAACTAAAATATTGTTTAGAATTTGAATTAAAATATTCTCTATGGGAAGCCCCCTTTAACCCATTTCCACCCTATAACTTATAGTTATGTCATGGGCAGAAATATGTTAACTTTAAATTCCTGATATTTACATCATGAAGAGTTAATAGTCTATGAAGTGGGCGCAGGAGATGTACTCATGTCATAGATGATGACTAATGCCTGTTATCAGTATAACCCCTTTAGATACCACATCAAATGGATTAAAATACTGGTAATGGTCCTTCAGGGGGGCTGATAGGGACTTCTGGAGTGCAATCGTGGTTGTTAGTCCCTAACCTGCTTCTGTTTTGTCAGATTGTCGCTTTCAGTATACAGGCAACCTGGGGGGGGGGGGGGACTGGGTGCCCATCACGCCCCCTCCCATAGACATGAATGGAGGGGGCGTGGCGTGACGTCACATCCCCAGTCCCGGAAACTCGGAGGTTTCCGAAACTGGAGACACAGCTCCCGCATAGAATGCGGGTGCTGCAGGGAGATCACGGGGGGTCCCAGCGGCGCCCCCCCCCCCCCCCCCCCCGCGATCAGACATCTTATCCTGGTTGACCATCTCTGGGCTGAAATAAAGTGCAGGGGTGTCTCAAGTCAAAACAATAAACAGAACTGTACAAAGGTCAGGGAAACTAAGTTGGAATACGAAGAGTTAACAGGCAAAAAAACAAAAAGACAGGAAAATGCACAAACAAAAGGAAAATCAGTACCGAAATGGAAGACAGTAGAATGGTCAAGTGACAATAGCCAAAAGTTAAATATATTCAGTTTAGCAAAGCAGGAGCAAGACCAGAACCAAAACAAGTGCTGAAAAACAACAACAAACAAGAGCAATGAATAACAGGCTGCCTGGAAATTTCTTTTGCACCTGTGAGGGGTGTAAGGAGCGAGGAGGGAAAAGCCAAAACGCAAAATGAAAATTGGCCCTGTCATTAAATGGACACTGTCAGATTCAAAAACTTTTTATATGTTGTACATCTTAGCAAAATATAAACTTTTGTAATATACTTCATAAAAATGTTTAATATAAAGCATGGCTTATAAAAAAAAAAAAAAAAAAAAAGACCACTGGGGGTCCCCATACCATTCAGAACATAATTCTATTTGGCTGCTGCATCAACTTCGTATCAGCTGATGTACAGACCTGGACAGAGTCCAGTAAGTGAGGGCGGGACTAGCACTGCTCTGTGCTCACTCCTGTCCTGTCAGAATACAGAATAAAAATGGAGAGGAGGGGGTTACAGAGCAGAATGCAGTGATTGGATTAAGAAACCAAGCACAGTACAGCAGACTCAGGGAGAAAGATGAGTAATTCCCAGCGGTCACAGCCCCCCCCCCCCCCCCGGTTCCCACATATTTTGTATATAATCCTTGTGGGGTACACTGAGATTAAGTTATAGTCAGTGACTTTGAGGCAAAGATCTAGTCTGCCTTCAATATACTCCATTCACAGTAAATGAGTGAAATCAACTACAGATAAGATGTAAGCAATGTTAGCAATGCCAACCTTCACTAGCTTGTATTTGCTTTTTGAGGCCAATAAATGGATCTGAAGGGGTAATATAGTTTCTCAACCAAACTGGTTTAGAAAGAGTCTTAGGGCCCTGTTCTGCTAGACTATAATTGGTAAAACTCATTTTTCGGCTGGTTGTATAGTTTTGACTGGTCAAAAAAAAATCCTTGTCTGTCAGCCGCATATCTCATCTTGTAGTAGTTGATGTGTGGCCGATGACTGATGGGCAGCAAAGGGCCACACAAAACACTTAGTGATTGTTTGTGCGTCCCTCTCCGCATGGTGCTTGTGTAAAGGCTTTGTAAACGAGCGCCGATCTATATGATCAGCGCTCATTTACAGCACAGGGTCAGACCAGGTAATAGTATTGTTAGGGCTGACCCCTTCCTCTTACACGAGTGTTGATGTCCAAGGCAATTGTTTACTAAGCCCTACATGGCCAACAAAGGAGGATTTTTGATAGGTTAACACCAAGCAATTGATGAAAATGTGTAGATTTATCAGCTGATCACTGGGGAAATGATGGAGTTGTGTGGTGGCCCAGTATGGGATGGTGTTTCCCCATACCCTTCTCTTGCCCTGTCAGGCAGAGTCCCTCTATGTCCCCAGGGCTCCCTGCAGTGTTATCCCTTATAAAGTGTATTGCACTTTTAATAGTTTGTACCATGTGATTAAAGTTATACCATGGGCTTGTTACCAAGGAGGCACTAGTGACCAGGTGACCCCCCCCCCAAGTGACCTATGGGCTCCTTGCACAGCCCCCCTATAAAACCAGGGGAGGGGCTGCAATCTCTCTCTTTCCATGCTCTTAGTTCCTGAGGTCCAATGCAGTCGTCTCAGAGTGTGTGTCCGAAGCATTGGAGGCCTCAAGCCTAAAGTCTGCAGCACCTGTCAATTGCAAGTAAGCGAAAGACATCTAATTGTCAGTCATCAAGTCAGTCAAGTCAAGTCTACTGTTTAGTCACCGTGGCCTGCACCAAAGTCTGTCTAACTACTGCAAGTCCCAGAAAGCCTGTGAGGTCCCCTGTGTCACTGGTCACCTCCTTGGGATATTGGCTGTACTGCATAGACTGTATCACCTGTCTACCCTCAGTAAAGCTACCGTTTGTCCGTAACTTGGCGTCAGTGTCTTCATTGCCCCCGTGCCTAGCCCAGGACCAGCGGTATTACGCTACAGTTGTTTTACTGATATTCAGATATTTGATAAAACATACTCAGCCCCTTTAAATATACTGTTATGCAGTCTGTCTGCTACATTGAGGGCCCTCACCCACAGAACCTCAGGCATGGCCATTATATGGTATAGATCATTCTACCCAGCAGATGTTTTACACTCTCATCATTTTTATAACGTGTGAAATTACTAGAGGATTACGTATGGCCAAAAAATTATAAAATGTTGTTTCATGCAGCGATCTAGGGATTTACACAGTTAAGACTGTTTGCCAAGAAACATGGAATTTCACCCACAAGACTATTGGTGTGTTTAAGGTTTCCAGTGCCTCAGCCTCTGATGCCCCAGACAATGGATGAATTCCCAGTTATTACAGAAAAACTCCTGCAAGCACATGAAATCACACCGCCACCCCCTAGCCTAGCCCACTCTATAACAGTGTGGATTTGTTCCCCTGCCGCTATTTTCCTTTTTAACCCCTTCAAAACCACCATACAGCTATATACATCAGTGGTCAGAAAGGGATGTATGGAGGGAGCTCAGAAGCAGAGTCCACTCATCAACTCCGTACACGGTGGGTATAGGCTATCTGCAGCTGACACCTGCCGCTAATAACCAACATCAGCGTTCATGCTGGTCATTTAACGCCCTAAATACCACAATCAATAGTGACTGCAGCATTTAGAGGGCTATCTGATATGGTGTCCCAGCACAGGATGTCATCTTTTGGGCTAAAGATTGCCTCGGGCATCCTTGCTGCTACTGTGCTGGACCCACTACTCCATCTTATATTTGGTTATATTGCACTGTGTTGTGTAAATGATATTACTGTACCTTTAAAAGGGATTGCTGCAGAGTGACCCAGGTAACAGCTCACGCCACAATGGGAGCCCCCCAACTTTGGCCTTTATATAGTGTACGTAGTGGGGGGTGGGGGGGGGGCTAGGGAGGAGGATCTCTAGAGACAGTGTTTAGTCTAAGTCCGTGAGGAGCTACAGTAGAGTGCAGTCCAGTTCAGTGCTATGTGGAGAAGGAAATGAAAATATGTGTCCAGCTCACAACCTAGTATCCGAGGTTAAATGTGGTTGATAAATCGGTCCCCACCGACCAAGTAAAATAAATTTAAAATCAAAATTTCAACCACACCTCAAGGATACCACCCTTCTGGGTGCACAGTGAAAATATGGTTTGAAAACAGTTAGTTTGAATAATGCATAGTTTTATTAAAATATAATCATAACATAAATTGTGAAATACTCAATTAAAAAACAATTTGACAGAGCAATAGTAAGTGTAATTAATAACCATAGGGCCCTAACGGTATATATTAAAGGGGTATTCCAGGAATAAACTTTTTTATATATATCAACTGGCTCCAGAAAGTTAAACAGATTTGTAAATTACTTCTATTAAAAAATCTTAATTTTTTCAGTACTTATGAGCTTCTGAAGTTAAGGTTGTTTTTTTCTGTCTAAGTGCTCTGTGATGACACGTGTCTCGGGAACCGTCCAGTTTAGAAGAGGTTTGCTATGGGGATTTGCTTCTAAACTGGGCGGTTCCCGAGACATGTGTCATCAGAGAGCACTTAGACAGAAATGAACAACCTTAACTTCAGAAGCTCATAAGTACTGAAAGGATTAAGATTTTTTAATAGAAGTAATTTACAAATCTGTTTAACTTTCTGGAGCCAGTTGATATATAAAAAAAAGTTTTTTCCTGGATAACCCCTTTAATAATGACAAATGTAGCACTGCTGTTTTAAATAGTTGGCCGACTATCCGGAATATGCTGGTGGTCCGACAATTGAATAACTGAATTTAAAGTCTTTATGACAGTTCGACTGGGCTGCCCATAGTCTTTAGAGAATTAAATGTTGCTCACCGTGTCCGCTGGTCCTGTACTGCGACGGGCCAAAGATGGTATGGATAGCAGTTGTTACATATGAGCGGTGGCTTAGCTGCAGAACGTTTGTCTTAACTTGGTTTGGGAGCGGGGCTCTGGCAGGAGACTTCCACGCCAGAGGTCCGTAGCAGCGGTGTGCGGCTGTGGTGATGACAGACACTCACTGGCTTACTCCGATGGAGGTGTTCGTGGTGGTAGCATCATGTGGAGCAAATCGATGTGCCCAGTGAGTAGAACTCCCGGCTGGAGCAGCAGTTCTGTGGGCGGCTAGTTTTACTTGAAAAGCCGGCTTATTTGTAGGCAGTGTGTCTTTGTAATGCTCTGTTCAGACTAAATCTCTTCAGGGTGCTTCAAATCGACCCCTTCCTCAGTAGGCAACATTTGGAGCGTGTGGAGAAGTGTTTGAAGAAATCCAAAATCTGCAGCCACACCAATCTCAGGACACCCACTCGCGCAGGTGAGAGTTAAAGGAGATGTCCGGCGCAGACTTTTTCTATTCCATCCTGCCCGGGCTGCAAAAAAAGATAAAACAAACTTTCACTTACCTCCATATGTTCTCCCGGAGCTCTGCAACAGCTGATCGGTCGGCCGGGCTGTCTGCTTCCTACTTCCTTTAGCCCGGTAGGTCACACGACGCTTCAGCCTATCACCAGCTGCAGCAATGTCCCGCCTCGGCTGGTGATGGGCTGAAGCACCGTGTGACGTACCGGGCTAAAGGAAGTAGGAAGCAGACAGCTCGGCCGACCGATCAGCTGTTGCGGAGCTCAGGGAGAACATATGGAGGTAAGTGAAAGTTTGTTTTGTCTTTTTTTGCAGCCCTGCCAGGATGGAATAGAAAAAGTCTGCGCCGGAGATCTCCTTTAAAGCCTAGCGGTGAGCATAAAATTCCAGGGGGAAAACATTTTCTTCTGTCTTTCTAAAGTCTTCAAGTCAGTGTGGGCTGCTATTTAAGCTCAAATCTTAGCAACTACAAATCCCAGCAAGGCGACAGTCTATCTTAGTTCACACTGCACTTCCCTCTGCACCAAAGTCTGTACTGTGACGGATTTAACAATTCTGCCTCAGTAAAGATAGTTATCCTTAACCTTGCATCAGTGTCTTCATTGTCCGGCGTTTAGCCCAGGAGAAGATATCTCAACCTGTAGGTTAACGGTGCCCTGGCATCAAAAGCTGATTTATACACCCTGCACACAGTTAGTAGTCGCCACACTGAGGAATGCCCACCCTGTGAGATCTTGCCTGCAATGCAATCCAGTTCCAATCAGTCATCATGACAGCCGGAGGCCTCCATGCCTTCCATGTTACCTCTACTGATACAGTTTGCCTGAAGCATGCAGTACTAGGGCCAATTTAACAAAGCAGTGCAATGGCACTGTATAAAGTTGTATAAGTGTGGCGGCCCAGTACAGGAGTTGCACCCCTGTACCCTTGCTGTCCTGTCTGGCGGACACTATTGCAGTGTCCCCTGAGTCCCCCCCTTAACCCCTTAATGACCAAACCCATTTTCACCTTAAGGACCAGAGCGTTTTTTGCAATTCTGACCACTGTCACTTTAAGCATTGATAACTCTGGAATTCTTTTACTTTTCATTCTGATTCCGAGATTATTTTTTTCATGACATATTCTACTTTATGTCAGTGGTAAATTTTTGTCGATACTTGCATAATTTCTTGGTGAAAAATTCCAAAATTTGATGAAAAAATGTAAAATGTTGTATTTGAAGCTCTCTGTTTGTAAGGAAAATAGACATTCCAAATAAATTATATATTAATTAAAATATACAATATGTCTACTTTATGTGTGCATCATAAAGTTGACGTGTTTTTACTTTTGGAAGACATCAGAGGGCTTCAAAGTTCAGCAGCAATTTTCCAATTTTTCAAAAAATTTTCAAAATCGGAATTTTTCAGGGACCAGTTCAGTTTTGAAGTGGATTTGAAGGGTCTTCATATTAGAAATACCCAACAAATGACCCCATTATAAAAACTGCACCCCTAAAAGAATTTAAAATGACATTCAGTATGTGTGTTAACCCTTTAGGTGTTTCACAGGACTAGCAGCAAAGTGAAGGAGAAAATTCAAAATCTTCATTTTTTACAATCGCATGTTCTTGTAGACCCAGTTTTTGAATTTTTGTAAGCAGTAATGGGAGAAAAAGCCCCCAAAATTTGTAACCCGATTCCTCTCGAGTAAGGAAATACCTCATATGTGGTTGGGAGAGCGTAGTAGAGGGCTCAGGAGGGAAGGAGCAACAAGGGGATTTTGCTGAAATGGTTTTTGGGGGGCATGTTGCACTTAGAAAGCCCCTATGGTGCCAGAAACGCAGAAAACCCCCCACATGGCATACCATTTTGGAAACTGAACCCCTCAAGGAATGTAACAAGGGGTCCTGTGAGCCTTAACACCCCACAGGTGTTTGACGGCTTTTAGTTAAAGTCGGATGTGTAAATGAAAAAACTTTTTTTTTCTCTAAAGTGCATTTTTTTCCGAAATTTACCATTTTTACAAAGGGTAATGGGAGAAAAAGCCCCTTAACATTTGTAACCCCATCTCTTCTGAGTATGGAAATACCCCATGTTAGGACGTAAAATGCTCTGCGGGTGAATTACAACACTCAGAAGAGAGGGAGTCACATTTGGCTTTTGGAAAGCAAATTTTGCTGAAATGGTTTTTGGGGGGCATGTCACATTTAGGAAGCCCCTATGGTGCCAGAACAGAAAAAAAAATGGCATGCTATTTTGGAAACTACACCCCCCCAATGAAGGTAACAAGGGGTACAGTGAGCCTTAACACCTCACAGGTGTTTGACGACTTTTTGTTAAAGTTGGATGTGTAAATGAAAAAAACTTTTTTCACAAAAATGATGGTTTTCCCCCAAATTTAACATTTTTACAAGGGTTAATAGGAGAAAATGACCCCCACATTTTTAACCCCATTTCTTCTGAGTATGGAAATACCC
Source organism: Hyla sarda (assembly GCF_029499605.1). Lineage (NCBI taxonomy): Eukaryota > Metazoa > Chordata > Amphibia > Anura > Hylidae > Hyla > Hyla sarda. Next base: position 331,621,422 of record NC_079193.1, read on the forward strand.
CATGTGTGGATGTCAAGTGCTCTGCTGGCGAACTACAATGCTCAGAAGAGGAGGAGCGCCATTGAGCTTTTGGAAAGAGAATTTGTTTGGAATGGAGGTCAGGGGCCATGTGCATTTACAAAGCCCCCCGTGGTGCCAGAACAGTGGACCCCCCCACATGTGTCCCCATTTTGGAAACTACACCTCTCACAGAATTTAATAAGGGGTGCAGTCAATATTTACACCCCACTGTCATTTGACAGATCTTTGGAACAGTGGGCTGTGCAAATGAAAAATTACATTTTTCATTTCCACGGACCACTGTTCCAAAAATCTGTCAGACACCTGTGGGGCGTAAATGGTCCCCGTCAGTTTCCTCGTTCTGTCCAGCCTACTGTGGGTGGGTAGAATGGGGGAACCGAACATTAACCCCCCCGCCCCCGATCTGCTATTGGTCGGTGCTTCTGAACGACCAATAGCAGGAATAGAAGGAGTGGTACCCCTGCCTCCCCACTCCTATCCCTTCAGGGGGATCGTGGGTGTCTTGAACACCCTCGATCCCCCTTATTTTCCGGGTCACTGGAGACCCGTATGACCTGGAATCGCCGCAAATTGACGGTGTGAATTCGACATGGGGGGACCCCCCTGGGCATTTGCACGGGGTGTCTGATGATAGATATCAGCAGTCACCCCAGTCCTTGGTCCTTAAGGGGTTGAGCTGAGTATGTTAAATGGTTTATAAGTGCCTATATTATCTAATGTAATATATATACTGTATGACGTTATGTACCTTTAATGGTCTATTCACACGTACAGAATTCTGCACAGATTTGATGCGCAGGATTTTCTGCTGCAGATTTCAATGTGAACTGAATGACTGAACAAAGCTTGAAATCCTGCACATCAAATCTGCACAGAATACTGTACCTGTGAATAGATCCTAAATGTTGTTACCAAGTCTTGTAACCAAGGAAGGTACCAGTGATCAGGTGACTTTTAGGGTGACCTATAGGACCCCTCCAGAGTCTCCCCCATAAAAACCCTTGGAGGAGCTAGCTAGGGAGTAGTGTTGCTCGCGAATATTCGCAATTCGAATATTATTCGCGAATATCGCATATTCGCGAATTCGCGAATTTTGCGAATATAGCGCTATATATTCGTAATTACGAATATTCGCTTTTTTTTTTTTATTATTATTTTTTTTCTTCACAGTACACATCACAGTGATCACCCCTCTCTGTTTCCAGCTTGTGTGGTGTAAAGAAGGCTGTAATACTACTGTGTGAGACTGGCGTGCGAACATTCGCATATGCGAAAATTAGCATGTGCTAATTTTCGCATATGCGAATTTACGTGCGTGTTAATTTTGCATATGCCAATATTCACTTATGTTAATGTTCGCATACGCGAATTTCCGCATATGCGAAAATAAAACGGGAATATGCGAATATTCGCGAATATATGCCGAATATTCGTCCATATATTCGCGAATATTCGCGAATTCGAATATGGCCTATGCCGCTCAACACTACTAGGGAGTTCCAGTTTCAGTTTAGAGCATGCTGAGGAACAGTCAAGGCCTGGAGAGAGTGTCTGGTGTCCTGAGGAGACCCAAGGCCGACCACGCAGCCACGCTTCCACCAACCAAGTGCCCCACAGGTGAAAGTGAAAACCTGGTAAGCTACATACGGGGTGAAGTCTGTCTAGTCAATCATAAAGTTAGTGTGGGCTTGCAGCAAATTGTCCAAAATCCACTACAAGTCCCAGCGAGCCCTAAAGTCTCTGAAGTCACTGGTCACCTCCTTGGGCGTAACTAAGCTGTAAAGACTATTCCATCTGTCTGCCTCAGTAAAGCTGCCGTTGTTCCGTAACTTGGCATTGGAGTTATTATTTGCCCTGTTCCTAGCCCAGGATACAGCGACCATACCTTCGGGTGGTGTAGAGGTAAAACCACACCCTGGTGTCACAAACACAAGGGGTTAATGCCATCTGCCCCTAGGGTAATTCCACCTGCCCTCATCACACCCTCACCACACGCCACTTTTGGCGTCACGAACAGGATACGGATGTGCACCTTATGCAAAAAGTACCCCCCAAGTCTGAACTGTGTCCAGAATTGCAGAGTAAAACGCACGAGTGTGGGACAAAAATTGCGCCAGAAAGTGTACGGGACTTTATCAGTGAAAAGTGTTTATTCCGAGGCGCTTGTGAAATAGAGGGGAGGTGAAGAAAAGTCTCTCATCTGCCATTGTGAGCTGCGAAAGAATTGTGCCGACTATGTGTAAAGTACGGTCCGAAGTAATGCTGCGAAACAAAGTGCTGGCTGTACCTGAAAGGGTTAAAGATGTGCCAGAGAGGTGTGCTAAAATGTCTCCCTCTGGTCAGCGTCCCGCCTCTGGGCGTGGAAGCCATGCTGCTGTATTGAATCCCAAGTAGAACCTGAAAGATACACCCCTTGTTGCTGGGGGAGCGGAAGTCAGTGCTGCACCACTGACGCGGCCATTTTTCCGAAGTCCTGTATAAAAGGAACAACGCCGCTGGACCTCTTCAGTTTGCTGGAAGTCTGTGAGTGGAGCAAAATGGTGGAACAAGCAAGCACGAGATCGGAGAGTCCCAAGATGGCGCCGGAGGCCTGGAGTGTCGCAGCGGTGCACATGTTTCAAGAGTTGGCAGATCGTCTACAACGAACCTCCATCGGGGCCGAAGAGACCTGCTACCAAGTGCCACTGCCGGAGGACGATGGAGACTGACCAGCAACCCCCGGCAGAGGGAACATTGGCACCAGCGTTGCCGGTGAGGCTGTCTTCTCACCACCAGACCTAGGGATCCTGGGCGGAGATCCCTACAGAGGAGTCAGAAGTGAGTACCCCGGCTGAGGCCACTTTCTCTACCCCTCCTTTTACCCCTAGCCCGGAGCAAACCCCCCAGGTCCAGAAGTCTGCAGTACGCCCCAGGTGGCCGAAATAGTGGAGGAGGTGAGGGCACAAAGAAGGAAAAAGTATGGGCCAAAGGTGCTACCTTTTTAAGAGCTCCAGGTGCAGTGGCAAGACACCAAGACCCTGGGGGCCCATATACATCAGAATGTTGGATCATCCCGAGAGGGAGAGCCACCCCTGGAAAGGCGCAGAGCTACAGTTGTGAAATCTGACAAAGTGCGGGGGTTTGGCACCCTCATCGACTCTCGTCATGGTGGGACCATCCTGGTCAATTGTCGTGCAGTAAAAAGGGACTATCTCCCCACATTCTTTTGAGAGTAGGGAGATCGTGGAATACACTCCTTTTCAAAGCATGAGAGGAGAGTGGGTGGCAGCGGTGACCTGTCCGAAGAACCACACGCAGATTACCTTTGCATCATTTCCTTCAGACGATTGGGACACAGATCCCTTTGGAATACTCTCTCCTAAATTTAAAGAGTCTCGTCCTGAGGAAGAGGGAGACACCTTCTTGCCCAAGGTGCCTGTTATGGCACCATAGTATCATCCCAAGTCCCCTACAGATGTGCCCAGGCCTACTCCTGTTGTCGAGGAGGTTAGGCCTAACCGGCGGGCACCAACTAAAGTGCCTCGGCTGACTCCTGCTGAGCAGGTGGTTTGGCCGGCCCAATAGGCACCAACGTCTATTCCCCCAGTGGCGCAAACTGCTGCAGTTCAAAAGGTGGTTACCATCAGTCCCACCATCACTCATTCTACCCTGACCAGGGTAAATTGGAACACCTGAGTGAGTCCTTTGGAGGGGACACTGTCCCGTGGTCCTCCTTATATGCCCCAGCCTAGGAAGCAGTCTGATAGGTGGGGCTGGGACGGAAAATTCCCAGGCTGAAGCATTTGTGTTTAATGTCATTGCTGTTCAGTCAAGAGACTAACTGTGTTTTGTGGAACCACTGTTTTTTTCCAGGTTAATGCAACGTTAAAGAAAAGTGCCTGGTGGACACCAAGAATTCCTGTAACCATTTGTATGTGCCCGACTTATAGCCATGATCTTTTACTGAGAACTCTAAATGTACCAGAACTGTGGAGCGGTACTCTAAAAATATATTTTCTGAATAATATATTTGGCTTATTCCTTTTTGCACCAGTAAATGCAAATATTGTTGTATAGTTTAAGGCACATTGTAATAAAGGGTATATAACGTGTTTATACAATGTCTGAAATGTTCCATGTCTTTTTGTCCATGGCAATTTGCATAGGCGGTATCCTGACTTGGTCAAGAGAAGTGTATCCACTACTTCACTGCAATGACAGTTACCAGCCAGGTATAAAGAGTAATAGTACCTTTGTATAACGTTATCAGTATAAAATGCCTTGATATTTAGTCAGTCTAGCATAGATAATGCTAATGTCATGTACATAGTGCTTTGTGTGTATAAACTAGTCAAATGTCATGCCTAGTTAGGACTGTAACTAACCAGTGTATATTATCCAGTCCAAAATAGTCAATAATGTCTAAATGTCTAACCACTTACCTGTCCATCATGTCCAGGGTACTCTACTGGCCAGAGAGTTCTACTGGAAGCGCAGGTAAAACACGTATAGTGACAGAGCTACCATGTATAAAGGTAATATTGTTATGTTGTCTAAAAATGTATATCCTTGTCTATAGTGTTCTGGGGAGAAGTAGCTATAGCCGAGGGGCCCCAGCAGCTAAGGCATTTGGGTAGAAAGCCTCCGGCAGCCGGATCTAAATCAACTGTGTTTACGTATGCCGTTACCAGACTCAAAAACCTCATATGTCTAACCATCAAAGTTATTCATACCCTTGCTAACAAAGGAGCCTGTAAGGACATTCTCACCAATGCCACATGGAGTCGTCCCCATGGCCTGAGAAGAACATTCGGCATAAATGGCCCAGGAACTGTTTGCTATCACCACTTTAATGTCGTCCACCCTCCAGAACTCGGCGCCGACAACGGCTGTTGTTAAGAGGAGGAGTTTGTGGTGGCCCAGTACAGGAGTTGCACCCCTGTACCCTTGCTGCCCTGTCAGGCAGCCTCCATACAGTGACCCCTGGATTGTATCATCTGTTCCTTTGTATATCTGCTTCTATGCTTGTTATACAGAGTATTGTATATAAAATGTGTTATGCCTTTAAGACCTGTTGTCATGTGATTGTAACCCAGTGAGGTACCAGTGACCATGTGACCTAAGGGTGACCTATGGGACCCCACCAGAGTCTCCCCCATATAAGCCCTGGGTGGAGCCTCCTCTTTCTCTTAAAGTCTTTGCTGAGTTGCAGTAAGGTTCTAGGTGTGTGTCTGGAGTCCTAAAGAGGCCTAAAAGTCTACCACGCAGCCATGGATCCTAAAGTACAATACCCCACAGGTCAATTCAAAGCCTGGTAAGCTACAGAAGGGGTGAAGTCAGTCATTGTCTGCCATAGTCAAGTCAGTCCAAGTCAATCTGTCTTCAGTCAGCGTGGCTCTGCAGCAAATTGTTCCAGTCCACCATAAGTTCCAGCAAGCCCTGAGGTCTCTGAAGTCACTGGTCACCTCTTTGGGCCTAGCCAAGCTGTATAGACTGTTACACCTGTCTGACTCAGTAAAGCTGGCGTTGTTCCGTAAATTGGCGTTGGAGTCATTATTTGCCCCCCGTGCCTAGCCCAGGATCCAGCGGTATTCATTCTGGTAGTGTAGAGGATAAACCATGCCCTGGCATCATGAACACAAGGGGTTAATGCCATATGTCCTCATCACACCCTCACCACATCTTTTGGCGTCACGAACACAAGGGTTCAATGCTATCTGCCCCTAGGGTAATTCCATCTGCCCTCATCACACCCTTACCACATGGCCTACTGCTACCCCCATGTACACGGTGCCATCACAGACACAGAATAAGACAATGTGCACAGTGACATCACTGTATAGGGTTTATATACAGTGATGTCACAGTACAGGGATAATAGACAGGGATGTCACAGTACAGAGATAATACACACAGTGATGTCACAGTACAGAGATAATACACACAGTGATGTCACCATACAGGGATAATACACACAGTGAGGTCACAGTACAGGGATAATGAAGACAGTGATTTCACAGTACAGGGATAATGCACACAGTGATGCCATAGTACAGGGATAATGCACACAGTGATGTTACAGTCCAGGAATAATACACACAGTGATGTCACAGTACAAGGATAATAGATAGGGATGTCACAGTACAGAGATAATACACACAGTGATGTCACAGTACAGGGATAATGCACACAGTGATGTCATAGTCCAGGAATAATACACACAGTGATGTCACAGTACAGAGATAATGCACACAGTGATGTCGCAGTACAGAGATAATACACAGTGATGTCACAGTTCAGGGACAATATACAAAATGATGTCACAGAACGTGGGGCAATATACATGGGGAGTTTGTAAAGAGGTTGCTGCTATAGAAAGGAAACTAAAATGTTTGTCTGGCAGATTATGTAGTGACAAGTCTTGGCTGGGAGACGTCTTCCTGACAGATAAAGAAGAAAAGGAGAAGTGAACGAATCTGATCAGACGTCTCCTGTGAGTCGCTAGATGTAGCTGTAATCACTTAAATGGTCTGGTAATCACAGCAGGTATATACCTCTATATGGTCACTGTATGGGAGAATATTGGTCTTTGTATAGCATATTTTATTCTTTTATTCAGTAACAGTATGGTAGTGTAAGTCAGGCATTAGTCAGTTGAAATAGTAGTCATGGTGTGGTAGTATTATTTGTACCTTGCCAGTAACACAGTCCACTATCAGTGTGCCCCTGTGTATATATTTGATTTTGTTTTGAGGTGCTGACCCTTTTACATTTTTTGTACTGGCATTATTGGTATTATTGGTCTCACTATACAGGTTTTGGTCAGTAACAAGGAGTGTGTGTATGCAGGCCTGTCTGTGTCTCAGAGTTTGTATAGGTTTTTAACCCTCCCCCCCCCCCCCCCCCCGAAAAGGCATTAAAGGGGTTATCCAGGGTTAGGCTCCTTTCACACTGTCGTCGGGCTCTATTTTTTTTTCCAGACGAAACCGGGCCAATTACCTGATGGGTCCCAATGAATGCCGATGGTTCCCGATGGATCTCATTCACAATGATGGGATCCCTAAGGACCCGTTATTTGCTAGCACAAATTTTTCTTCCGTTATTCGTGATCCAAAAATAACAGTCTTCACACTGCCGGAGACAAACGACAGTGTGAAAGTAGCCTTAGAAACACAAAGCCGATTTCTTCAAAGAACAACACCACACCTGTCCTCTGATTGTGTGTATTATTGCAGCTCAGTTGCATTGTAGTGAATGGAACCAAATTGTAATACCACTTACAACCTGGGGAAGTAATGACAACTGTATTTATCATTCCCCTTAAACAATGCTGGTTTATATGGGACTGTTGGCAGAGATTTTGAGTGCTTCATACGCCAACTGAATAAGTTGGCGCTGGGAACGTCCAGATATGATATCACACCCTTATCACCCCTATGTCTGTACATACTAAGATCTGAGGGTCATAGAAGTGTGATTGCTGCTACCATACTGTACAAGAGGTTAGATGTGATTAGGGTGTGAACGAGGGTGTGGATAGTGGCGTGGCTGGGGTTATGGGCTCTAGCCCCGGGTGTTTTGGGAGACCTAACAACGCCCCTGGTAAATATGTTGGGTTTTTGTGAAAATGTCGGGACATGCCCCCTTTACCCGATGGCCACGCCACTTTTTTTTGTGTGTGTGTGTGTGTGGGGGGGGGGGGGGTTCTCAGTAAAATGGAGAGTAAGGGTACGTTCACAAGGGCAGATTTATTTGCTGGTTTCCTGTTGCGTATTTGAAAGGGGACGGGCTCTTCTCGGCTGTCCGCAGCAGATTTTCCGCTGCATAATTTCCACTGCGGAAAATCCGCCACAGACCCTACTGACTTCAATTGGGCTTGCGGCGGATTTTCCGCAGCGAAAATTACGCAGCAGAAAATCTGCAGCAGACAGCTGAGAAGAGCCCGTCCCCTTTCAAATAAGCAGCAGGAAACCGCAAATAAATCCGCTCGTGTGAATGTACCCTTAGTCTGGTTTTTTTTTCAATTCTGGCTCACATTGTGGTGCAGATGGAACTTTTGGCGCAATGCGCCAGAATCTTGAGCAAAACCCGACAAAACAGGGCCAATTTGGTGAGTGTATAACTTACATCTTCCAAAATTAGTGCAAAGGTTTAGTGCTAAAAGTACAGTGTTTTTTTATGCATACATTTTCTGTTCCTCTGTCATTCATGTGTGTCATCCTTAGACAGTCCTGTAATGCTCGAAATTGTAGTTTTGGTATAGTTGGAGGTACAGTGTTTGGCTATCTCTTTCGCAGCAGTGTTGCTTTCAGCTGTGTGCCTACAGCGTTTGCAAAAACTACAACTCCCAGCATGCCCAGACATCCTTTGACTGTCCAGCCATGCTTGGAGTTGTAGTTTTGCAACAGCTGGAGGCACATGTTTGGTAAAACTCTGTGTTACAGCAGTGTTGCTAAAATCTGTGTTCCTCATGCAGCCTTGTCAATCAGCCATCTCGTGTCCATGACCCTTGGACACCCTCATGCTGCTGTGGGACTCATCAGTGTCCCAGGAGGTATGGGGCAGTTTTCTTTAATAAATTGTGAAAACATTTTAAAGAAGTATATTAGAAAAACTATTGTTTGAAGATGTACAACATATAAAAAGTTTTTATATCTGACAGTGCCCATTTAAAAGGCTTGGTGCGTTTTGATGATGTGTTGAAATCATTTTCAGCAATGAGAAAATACATTTAATTAAAGTCCAGCATGGATATAGTTAAAAGGGCACTGTCAGATATAAAAACGTATATGTTGTACATTTTGGCAAAACAATAGTTTTTCTTATATACTTCTTTAAAAAAATTCACATTTTATTAAAGAAAACTGCCTTTGAAAATCCCACCACTAGGGGTCCCCATACCTCCTGGGACACTGAAGAGCCCCACAGCAGCATGACTGTAACCAGGGGTCATGGACACGAAATGGCTGACTCACAAGGCTACAGCAGGAACACAGCCTGCAGCAACACTGCTGTAACACAGAGTTTTACCAAACATGCACCTCCAGCTGTTGCAAAACTACAAATTCAAGCATGCCTGGGCAGTCAAAGGATGTCTGGGCATGCTGGGAGTTGTAGTTTTGCAAAAGCTGTGGGCACACAGCTGAAGGCAACACTGCTGCAAAAAACACTTATGCAAACACTATACCTCCAACTATTCCAAAACTACAAGTCCCTGCATTACAGGACTGCCGAAGGATGATGCTCATGAATGATATAGGAAGATGTAAGTTATACACTCACCATATTGTCTTTGGTAGAGTACAGGCAATCTCCAATAATCATTGTGTGTGTGTGTACGCAGCATAAATCCAGCAAAGAAAGGGTTACAGGGTAGGGCTGCCAGGCTCCCAGAGCAATGAATCAGCAGAGTGAGCGAGGGGGAGGAGTCATCACAGTGCAGGCAGTGCAGGCAAGAAAAGAACACGCCCCTTCCCTTTGACAAGATGGAAAAGACATTGAGCAGCTGTAATATGCTTTTTTTTTTATAGTAAAAAATAGGTGATAAAGACATAAAAAGTACATGTACATGGTCAGGATGAGGTACTGAGTAACATATAACAGTTTTTTTGTGTGGGATCTGACAGGTACGTTTTAAAGAATGTCAATTCTCTGTATTTAAAAACATGATTTCAGGAAAAAAAATATCAAAATGCTTGATGTGTTTCAATGACGCTTTTTGATTGTTTCCATTAGTGGATACAGTTATAGAGCATCAATCTTTTTATTCATTGGTCTTAAAATATAGTATTAAATTGCCTTGTTCAGCTCACACATAACCCAAGTCTTGCTGTGGTAAAGAGTGAGATGCAGGGCAGATGGAATTAATCTAGGAGCAGATGGCATTAACCCCTTGTATTCATGATGCCAGGACATGGTTTCTCCTCAACACCACCCAAAGGTATACCGCTGGATCCTGGGCTAGGCACAGGGGCAATAATGACTCCAACACCAAGTTATGGACAACGGTAGCTTTACTGAGTGACAGATGGAACAGTCTATACAGTTCAGCCAGGCCCACGGAGGTGACCAGTGACTTTACAGACCTTAAGGGCTTGCTGGGACTTGCAGTAGATTTGGACAATTTTAGTGCAGGCCACTCTGACTTGACAATAGATGACAGTGACTGACTTGACTTGAGACTGACTATGCTGTGGTTGTAGCTTACTTGTAGAATTGTGGCTGCTGGACGGACTTGAGGCCTCCAATGGACTCCAGACACATTCTAGGAATTAACTGCACTGCAACTCAGCAGAAAGTGAGTGAAGAGACTCCTCCCAGGGCTTTTATAGGGGAGACTCTGGTGGGGTCCCATAGGTCACCCTTAAAGGGGTTCTCCACTGCCCCGTCTTCCAGAGCTTTGCTCGCAGCGTCCGAAGTTTAATACTACAGACGCTGTTTGCGGGCTTCCGTGTGTTATGCCGCCCCATCGTGATGTCACGCCCGCCCCCTCAACGAAAGTCTATGGGAAGGGGGCGTGACAGCGGTCGCACCCCCTTCCCATAGACTTTCGTTGAGGGGGCAGGCGTGACGTCACAATGGGGTGGCCTCGAACACGGAAGCCCGCAAACAGCGTCTGGAGTAATAAACTTCCGGACGCTGTGAGCGGAGCTCTGGAAGACGGGGCAGTGGAGAACCCCTTTAAGTCACATGGTCACTGATACCTCCTGGGTTACACTCACATGACAACTCACATGACAACTGGTGATCACATGTTAACCTCTCTTAAAGTAATAACACTTTCTATATGCATTATACAGTTTAACACATAGCAAACAATATATACATAAGGGGAGGCTGCCTCACAAGGCAGCAAGGGTAGGGGGGCGTAACTCCCGTACTGGGCCACTACATTGCACTAGCCTGGTCTTTTGACGTTTAGTGATAACATTTAAAGGAGATATCCCATGCAGCAAAGAAAAAAAAAATACCTAGCCATTCCCTAGTATATTCACCTATCACCTCTCTGACATGTTTGTGATTTTTTTCCGCCCCCCATTCACAGACTATTCAGCTCATAAATTCCAGTTACTTCCTGGTTATGGTGGCTATGCCTGTGATGTCAGAGACTACATTTCCCTGCATGCACTGCTCACATTTCCTGCTCTCAGCTGCCTGAGCAGAGAGCTTGTTACCACCCCTAACTTATGTTAGTCACTCCCACAGCTCTGCTAGTTCACTCCCACATAACACTGAGCTCCAATCATAGCCCTATACAGCAGGGTGGCCACATAACACTGAGCTCCAATCATAGCCCTATACAGCAGGGTGGCCACATAACACTGAGCTCCAATCATAGCCCTATACAGCAGGGTGGCCACGAGGAAACAAACTATCTCAGTGCTCAGAGAGAGGGACCCTGGAGTTGAAGCTGCAGTTTTACACTGTAAAATCACTCCCTCCCCCTCCTCCTCTCAGTGAAACAGCTTTACAGTGGCACAATCACCTCCCCCTTCTCTGCCCTGCACTCCTCTCTCCCCAGTGCTCAGTGTGACAACTCTACTCTCCCTCCCCTCCATTCTCAGTGTGACAGCCCTACGCTGGCAGCTCCCTCCCCTCCCCCCTCTCCTCTGTTCTCAGTGTAAAAACATTAGCAAGGAGAGGGGAGAGAATCAGCCTGTTTGCTGACTCTGCTATGATCTGAATCAGCCGGCATATAATCAGCCAATCACTGCAGAACAGATGGAGGACAGTGTGAATATTCATCAGATGGGAGGGGCTAAGGCCGAGCACAGGGAGCTCTCTGCAGCACAGGGGTTTTCTGGGTAATTGTCACGTCACGGCCCCGGGATGCTGCTGATAACAGCCTGAATAGGGGGTCGAAAGTCATGAAAACCTGG